>NC_142707.1:10905625-11207500 GCF_055471065.1 Atractosteus spatula
CAGACAGTCCATCTGATGAAAAACACGATTGTTTTCTTCACTATTAGATTTATCCGTAGCGCTAAAAAGTAAGAAGAGAACATTATCTTCTGCATAATTTCCTACTAAAGTGCTCTTATTATTTCGTTATTTTTACTGTCCTTATTTGTACTTTTAATGTTTTCAATGCTTTACTTACAAGGGGTGAAGACGTAGGTTTTACCTTTAAAAACACAGAGAAACCTTTGAGCCTCGAGATTTCAAGGACTACTGTGGATTTTTTTAAATGAATGCATATCAGACTAATCTTACGTTTCATTATAAATAAGTGGAAAGCTACTGTATTCCACTATTCACTTTCAGTTGTTGTGCGTTGGATATACTGTACTGTACTTGACAGCTTACTGTAAAAATCAGTTGCACCTGTAAAGAAAATAGTTACTTTCCGAAATATGGAATACATGTACGGCCAACAGTTACTGTGGAAGACACGTGAATTTGTTTTCAGCGAGGACAAGTGAAGCTCGAAGATGACGCCTGAGTATTTCTGCATCACCTATGACCAACTGCAGCTCTATATGAAAAGCACCTGCTAGGTTGCAAAAGCCATGCAATCGATGCGTATTTGCTAATTCGCTATCAAATACATGGTATTTGTATTCAGTTGTATTTTCAAAGTTTACGCCAAAAAGAAAAGATGGACCCTCTGCTTTTACACCCTCTTGTTCCTATCAAGTGGTCTGACTGAACAGTAGATTTAAATTACTGAAGTGCAGCTAAAGATTAGGTCTCTAACTGAAGACCGATATTTTTCTATTAAAACAATAAAGTCGTGCTTACGTAACTGATAAGACACAATCTTAAAGCGCTAACTCATAGACACTCCGATAAACAAGTAAATATTATAATGTTGATATAAATTCTGCACATGGTAAAATATTATTATTTCAATGAGAAAAACCCAATCCAGGGAATGGATCATAAAAACAAATGCATGTGCAAGATTATTACTGGATATTTCACAGTATATTTTAAAGACAACTTTCAAACAGAATAATTGCACATGTTGAAGTATTAAATCAAAGAAAAGCTAAAAAAATTAACCCATTAGGGGGAAAAACACTGAGGAACACAGCTGGATATAAAACTGTAATATGCAACAACCAACAACCCACCATTGTGACGATAATAATAGAACAATTAAGTCTTGCAAAACCTGTAAAGATTCATTACTTCTACGATACTAAAGACTTTACGGTAAATTTAAATATTTTCGAAATGGATACGACACGAAATATGTCAGTGCTGGCTATTTTATATAATAACATACCATGTTACCTAAACATTAATGTTAATACATCCCGTAGACGGCAGACAAGTGCAACAAAAGGGGTACATCTCCTTTTCCCCTGGAAACCGTCGAAGCAACCTGTCAAACAGGCTAGCACATTTGCTCTGTAAATTACAATCTGCGTTTAGAAACAAGATGTGATACAGTTACAGGAGGTGACTAAGGTACAGTATAAGCACACCGTAACTAATGTCAGAGCAAATGTAGTATAGAACATCCATATTAAATGGTAAACCACCTATTTTGAACCCGTTGGTAGGAAACATTGGAGTCTAGAGATCCATTCAAAGTTTCTACACAAATAATCCCAGAGCACCTATTTATGGTTTACAGGGTGCAGTAGTTCCTTTTTAGAAGACACTGCAATACTTGTATGGTTCCAGTACTACCGTGTCCACTGTGCTAGAGAATCAGATGTACTGTACAGTACTGCACGAAACAACTTAACGTTTGCGTCTGTTAGTTACTCGAGGTATTCTTATCCAATCTTCAGATCTCTGGTGTTGTATAAATATCGCTTCTACAGTCTGGGAGTGCATTAAAACAAATACATCCACGTTCTTTCAAACGCAACTACCCAAATCAAAACAGAACAATTCCCCGATGAGCAAAAAGATACTGTACATGAATACAGGACAACAGACTGCTATACACTACCTCCGTTTATAACTCCAGAAGTACAAAGGGTGGTGAAAAGCACAATGTGTTGAGAACGTGTTACATGAATAATTGCTGTACAAATCTAGCTTGAGTAAAGTTTAAAGGAGGAAATTATTTTGGGATAGAATACCACAAATACAACATAACAACTGTAATTAAACCATACCTGTAACTCCAAACTGTATCCCTGGTATAAATGGGTAGGAAACACCGTTAGCTGATGCTGCACTTGGAGTGACACAGTATAATCCATTGACTACCTCAGCAGACTGCTTGTTGCTAATGCAAGACACTTCTACAGCTGCCTGCAGTACTCTAGTAACATCGCAGTGAGCTCTCCGCCCCGCTCCTACCTCATTGGTTCTTTGGTTGTAGTAGTAGTACTACAGCGTGCCGCAACCAAACTGTCAATTTCGCTTCAGTCAGCTGCACCGAACGATTGGCTAGTTTGTCGTTTATTGCGAGGCGAACTCCTAGTTCTACACAAGAGAGGTTCAGTAGGAATAAGGGCCCACGAGAAACCCAGCTCGTAATATGAAAGTCAGGTCCGCTGCAGATTTTCGAACTTAAAAAAGTTAAATTACACTTACTGTACGTTTCAGTTCTCAGACTTCGCAAATGTTTGCCTTTTACAGTGCGTTTTGAAGCACGTGTTGATTTCACTACTAATTTCTGTACATAAAAACAGCATATTGAATCTACCTGACGTACTGCTTCACGTTTTTGAAAGCACTAGAAATTAAAAAAAAAAAACACTGCATCGTGTCCCCGACTCTCCCCGACTGATTAAATCAATTCTGTAGTGTTGAAGATTAAGGATCGTTGATTTTGTGCAGAAGGAAACTCAGAAATTAGATTTAAATGGAAGGGGAAATGTTTTATGCCCCGTCTATCCAAAACGCATTATTTTACACAAAATGGACAGTAAGCATCAAAGAATTTTACATAATAAAACTTCTTCGTTTTAGAGAAATGTCTCCAAGGTTATTTTATTTGTAGTGCTTTTAAAATTTTTATTATGTCTTATTTTTGAGGTAACAAATTGCAATTACTGTAAATCCCCTTCGATTAATGTGTCTGCTTAATTTAAAGTTTTTATGATATGGTGGTGGTGGTGAAAATGAAATAGAGCAGCTTTATTTACAGCAGTTGCAAGTGTACAGTAGCTGAAAGCATTTTTTCATACATTTGCCACTTTCCTGCCTTTTTTCTTTCTGCTTGCTTCTTGGGGAGCTTAGTGAAAGGGAAGGGTTTGTCCCCAAAATAGACAGTAGGAGAGGCCAGGAAAATTATTTCTGATCATGAGTCATGACTGACATCACACATACTCTTTTCCAAGTGCAAATCTGATTACACCTTTTTTCTGTTTTTATTTTTTAATCAAACAAACAGCACAAGTTGTTAATTCTAATAAAGAAATAGAGGGATTTGTGCTTGTGCTGTATGTCATGTTGTATTGCAAAGAAATCAGTAGCCGTTTAACTTTTCTTGTGTTCTAGAAGAGCAATTGTTGCTGAACTTATTGCACTGATTGTGCCTATCCATTGACCCTGAATGGGACACCAGTCCATTGACCTTAGCCACGACCTTAATTATGAATGTTCTGAGTAGGTGACTAGGATTCAGTGGGTAAAAAATAGATTGTAACACACTATTTACAGTAAGTTATGCGGAAGAAGCCCAAGACTATATCCAACTGTGGTAATTATTCTGACATTTACACTCATTCAGGCTGTATCTGCAAGCCTCATAGTTACTATAACTGAAGTTCCTAATCTCCACTCATTCATTGTCTAACTGCTTTATCCAATACAGGGTTTAGGGGGAGCTGAAGTCTATCCCAGCAAGCAATAAACACAAGGCAGTATACACCCTGGATGGGACAGCAGTCCATCGCAGGGCACACACAGACAACAAACATGCACACGCTCGCACCTGAACCAGTTTTTTTCAGAAGTCAATTACCCTACTAATATGTCTTTGGACTGTGAGAGGAAACTGGAGCTCCTGGAGGAAACCCACACAAACAAATGAGGTACAAACACTACGTCCACGCAGATAGCACCCGAGGAATTGAACCCAGGCCTCAGCGCAGCAAGACAGTAAAACTAACCACAGCCCTGTGTTTTACTTATTGTATTACTCTTCGTTTATACTAAATTCTAAGCTCATTTATACCACTTCATACTAAAGTATTTTTGCACTGTTTGTTTCTACAGTTAAGAAAGTACAGTACACAGTAATTTTGATAAGATGTAACTCAGTTTTCTTTTAAGTTTGGAGAGTTAGTTAAGAGGTAGTTAAGTTAGTTAGAAGGTCCAAGTTGGTGGTGATTTCTCGTGTTAGAGAGACGAGAATTATTCACATTGAGGTTTCCACTCTAAGCAGTGCTGAGAGGAGGCAATTCAGCACAACAACTGGGTGAGAAAAAGTTTTATGCTAATTACAGTGTGCAAAAATACTCAGCAAGATGTGAATATTCTAATATTTAATTAAAATAAAAGGTTAAGAAATCTAATTAAACAGCATTGAATAGGCTATTACATTTATTTCAAGAAGAGAAAATCACTGTCATTACAATGAAAAACTATTTGCTTTTCTTAATGATATTATCAGATGGGCTGCTCTGGTAGAACCCATTTTTGGCAGTGTTCTGGATGGATAATTACATCAAAATCATGTGAATCCCCTGCAGGTACTGTAGCAATCTAAGCCAGGGAACTCTTTACCATTTTTTATATTATTTTTAATGTGTTTAAGAAGCCCTTAAACTGGCACCCCATTTTGTGTTAGGTAGGGAGTAAAAAGTCAGGATCAGTCACACCCTAGGTACTGTAGATACTGTATAATGATTGCATATGCAGTAAAGCTGGAAAGTAAAAGATTTAGGTCCATCACAAGGGCTGAAAGGATATGTGCTAACCAAGCCTAGAAGAGGCTTGCAATGCTGAGGTTTATCCCAGTTTCTGAAATGTTAAGCAGACAGGAGAGATGGATGGAATGATAAACTGTTAGAGGTCAACTACACAGCTAAGACTAGTACCCATTTGTATGAGAAAGCTGACTGCAGCAATTTGGTCAACTGCATTGAGGGCTCATAATGGATTTAACCACTGCGTTTTCAGAGAGCTGTGACAGTATTTAAATTCCCCTACCTGAAAATGGAGGTATTGCATATGTTTCCTCTGCTGTCAGGTGATGTGTCCATAAAGTTGAGTAAAGATAATATTTCATTTTTGTAAATAACGCCCTTGTACATGTAGCATATTTGTATTTTATATAATCACAAGCATGTCATTCAAACCACTAATTAGAGCAACCAACTAGAAAAATGTGCTGTTCATGGTTGAATTTAAATGCAATGCATTCATATGAATCTTTTTTGTCTTAACATTAACATGGGAGAAAAAGGGGATTATAAGGGACCAGATTCACAAAGGCATAGGTGAAGTCAGCCTGATTGAATTCTTTGAATCAATCTTCAGAAACACGTACAAGTGGATACTACAGAGAAGTACTGTAAGTTAAAACTGCGAGCAGTGAACAGGCATTTTTGTATACAAACATTTGTCTTTGTCTGGAATAAACTATGGTGCTTGTTACTGGAAAAAGCTATAAATTTGATTATTCTGGTTTCTTTGAAAAAAAGGCTGGATATCATCATTTAGTATTGTACTAGCAACCAATCAAGCTACTGTAGATGGGCTAAATGGCTACCTCTCAATTATAATCTTTCTTATGTTCAACCAAGACCATTCTAGCTGTGAAGCCGTCTTCAGGTGTCAGCTCACACCTGAAGGAGGCTTCAAAGCCAAAACGTTGTGTTTTCTCTCTTCTCTTTTCAGCATGGAATAAACCTGTTACTTGGTCCTTTGCAGACTGATGCAGCTACCCACCTGAACAAAATCATTCTATCTCAGACTGACACACAGCTAGTGTAGCTACAAGACCTAAGGCTCTTTGTACATTGCTACTATCAAAGAGATGTATTCAGTTAAACTACAAAGGAGCTTAATAGGACGATTGGTATAACTAGTAGGCCTTTTCTCATTACAAGTAACATAATCAATTTAAAACCACAAATGTACTGTATGTGAAGAAAGCAATTGATATGAATGCATGTGACTGTGTTTGGTCTTAAGTGCTCTATCACCCCAATCAGTATCATTCTAATTCCTCCCAAATATCAAGTATGTGTAATCAGTTCTGGCTGATTTTGTTTAATATCCTTTAACTGCACAGTGAATTTATTATAAGCTTTGTTCCCATTTTCCACAGTAGAACAATTTGTTGCTGAGTTCCAAAGGGGAAAAGAAGAATTCAATAGGTTGGTATTCTAGAAAGTGGTGTTGACAAGTAAAGAGAATATCTATAGTTTCTATTACAACCTGTCTTATTCCAGTAGCTATTAAATAATTAAGCAGTATTAATTTATATAGAAGTTAACAACAAAAATGGAATTCCAATATTATTTTGAATGAATTAATGTTACTGTATCATTTATTTATTTTGTATCATTAATATATTTGTCTACTTTTCCGGAGTTATAAAAAATAACATCTATCCTTTGTTTTCAATTTCCATTTAGTTCAATACAGGGTTGCAGTGATCAAGACACTAACTTGCAGACAATGGATGCCAGTCCAGATAGACCTCATTGCCCAGCTGCTAGGTTTGCAGGGACAGTCTGATCTAGGCAGTGGTTCAGTGGTACGATACACTACCACTTAATGATCAGCTTCACTGTGCTCCAAAGGGATATTCAGTGTATTTGAATTGTTTTATACACTTTCCCTGATTGGTACCTGTCTACATTTTTTCCCAGAGTTGTTTCAAAAGCTCCTTGTTCTTCACAGTCGAATGGTTATATCTGTACTTGAAATTCACTGCTTGACTGAGGGACCATACAGAGCATGCGTATTAATTCTGAAATCATGCAAACCACTTTTATTGCACAAATTGTGGGATTTGTCAGAGAAATTTGGTGTACCTAAACTAATTTAGGTTTACGGAAGCAAAGGAGGAATACTTAAGCAATCTCCATATTTCAGTTCTTAATTTTTCTTTGTGGTTTTTAATGATATTTAACTTACCCATAACAGTGCTCAGTTTGAGTATTCCAGGTGTGATTAAAATTATTCACTTTAAAAATGTGTATATGCCAGTTCTAATTCAATTAAATGGGGAAATTATTGGAAGGAGGTGAATAGTTTTGCAAGGCACTGTATACTCTCCAAAATTATTACATTCCAGATCTATTAAATTCTAGTGGTCAGTAATGAATGCCTATCAAAGGTGATATTACAAATCATGAAAATAATGTATTACCCAATAACACCTATTATATGTTTATTATTTGGCTATAAAATCTTTTGTTCTATGCTATACTGGACCTGGGATTTTTTTTTTATTTTACCGCGATGAAGATGAAATGTAAAACTGTCTGCACTGATGGTAGTAATACTTGTTTTATCTAAACTCTCAAAAGAAAATCCTTAAAGGAATTTTTGTCATGGTTTGCTAATGTGGATTACTTTTTACAGTTTTATGCAGTATTATATACTTATTATTATATATAATTCTAAAATAATGCACAATAAACAAATGATGCTTTTTATTATATGTTTTATATATTATACAATGTAAAGGGATTTTGCTAGCTGTGACAGTATAGTGTATATCTTGTAGTGTCTAAAAGATGTTCTCTATACTACATATACATAAAGATTTTGGACTTCAAGATGATGCTGCCAAATGTTTTGCCAAGTTTCTTCGACTTAACTAAGTGAGAGTGACCTTAATAGTCTCACATGTTTTTTAATTATGGGACTAGAAGCCAAGCCAAGGTGAATAATCAAGTGTATTAAAAGTGTATTAAAATGTCAACTGATGCCATCTGAGAGTTTGTAGTCCCACTGACCATAAATCAATAAGAGCTGTATCTGAATGAGTTAATCATTTGTTTTATTAATATATACTGAGCATCTAATGAAATATATCACAAAAGTTTCAGATTCACAAAATTGTCAGGAAAGTGACAGAAATGTTTTCTGTAGCAGGTGCACTGTCAGGTCATGTCAGAATGGGCCCACAGGTAAAGAAGCAAGTGAGGATCACAAGTGAATGAAATGTCAGTTTTGCGGATCATGGTCTATCGTTGACAGACTATGCATGAGTATAATGTCTTTCCAGGCTAGAAATTGTTGGCAGTAGATATTATAGATAATAAGCTGACTAAGTCTGGCCTCCAACATACCAACGAAACAAAGATGTTCTCTTAATAAGATGTGTGTGCTCATTGGTTCCTTTCTTTGTTTTTTTGGCTTGAATTTCACCAGACTTGACATTCAACAGACTAGATAATCTCACTTGTGCCCAATCAATGCAGCCACTAATGCATTGATTTAGTGCTTATAAAACAAAATCTCCAAGGTTTATCACAGTAACTCATGAATAATCAATTAATCAAAATGACACCAAAAACATGTAATTGCTACCCCAAATCAATATACTAAAACATATATGCATAGAGGGTTTTCTTTAATGTGCAGTATGTACACAAACATATCATACATATACCATAATATGTATATACTGTACTGTACTGTATATACATACATAATATGTGTATAGTGTACTGTATGTATTTGCCTGATGTCCACAAGTTTCATGAATATAAATGTCACAAGCATTTTGTTTTCAATTTGGAAGCAATTTTGAATTACATTAAATAATCTAACTTTTTTAGATGTCACTTAAAGTCAATTGTGCAGTAGATAAAACATGTTTCTTTCTCTAAAATCAAATTCTCATGAATTAAAGACCAGTGGTTTAATTATTTACAATATTATTTTTTTAAAATAGTTCATTAATCTGATTTGAAGAAGTGGAAATTGCAAAATGTCCAAATAAACAAAACAAAAACAGATTCAGTAAACAATGTTCAGTGAAGTTAGTTGTAACATTAGGTTATCAACATCAAGAAAAAATGTTGCCAGAAAATCTTTACCAGTATATCTGGAAGCAAATAGGAAAACTGAAGTTTTAAGGTCTCAGGCTCACATTAATCTTCTCAGTATGCTGTAATAAATTGTTTTTACTATTTGTAAATAATGACAAACAGAAAAAAAACATGATTGATGTACAAGATCTATTGTAATTAGTGAGATTTTAACATTTCAAATTTACATTTATAATTCTACAGTATATTAACCAAAGTTCCACATCTAACAATAAATGACTTAACTTACGGCACCGAGCAAGCAAACAGAAAGCATACAACTCCTGTCCTGACTTTATTGCACTTGTTGCCAATGGGTCTAAGGAATGATTTTAAAGATTTTTATGTTTTACATATACGCCTCAGTGTGATTTTAAATCGGCTAATGTTCAGTATGTCTAATATTTATCACATAAGGAAAGATTACAAGAAAGCATTGGTGTAACGAACAGTTCTTTCCGGACCCTATGCGGACGACACAGTCCGACGGAGTGGGGAAACACTGGGGAAACGTCATGCAGGAAAACGGGGCTGAAAACAGGGGGGCGTGTCCAAGGTGCGCTGGTGCACGGGGGAGGTGTGGCCGAGGCGAACAATCCAAAAGAGTAGTCCTTAGAGAGTATCCAAAAACACACGAGAAAATCCAAAACCAGGAGATCCATCAGAACAAGGAATTAAAAACACGAGGGACGGGACGGGACGGGACGGGACGGGACGGGACCAGGCGCTTCCAGGTCCCGGACTCGCACGATATGGAAATCAGATGCAGAGCCCGGATGAGCGTCAGCGCCTGGCTTTTAAGGTGGGCTGGGAATGGGAAACAGGTGCACCGAATAAAGTCTTGAGTGAAAGGGCTGGAGCACCCTTAAGGAGGGGGAACTAATATCGTGACAATTGGAAAGCTTAAGATTAGTATCCGGTCAGATAACTACTGAAAATGTTATAAAAGTAATTTCTAGTCAACATTCTATAAAAAAATATTACTGTCCTATATTCATTTTTAAAATGTTCCTCGATTTAAATTTACATACCAATTGATAAGCATTTTGTTGGCTTTTTATTATCAGACCATGTTAATTCCCAAAATTGTCTAGATGACGGTGATGATGCCTCAATATAAAAAAACAAATTTCTTTCTACAGATGTACAATTCCTCACCTGAAAATCATAATCCACTTTATTAGTGCTGGCATTTGGTATGATGCATTTTATCAACCTTACGTCTGTTACGTTCAATCAGCATGCTGAAACACTGCTGGAAAAGAAAATATTCCTGGTTTAAAGCCTGAAAAATTGAACGTAATACTGTGTGCTAATTTTCTCCTTGAATGGTTCAATTGAGCTCAGGCTATAGACTACATCAAATTCATGATACGAAAGATTCCTAGTTCTAGAACAAAAAGAAACAAAAGTATGGATTTAAAATTATCAACCAATAGCTGTAAATGAATTGCTGTTATGTTAACTGCCTACTTATAAATATAAATATAAATATAAATATAAATATTTCTGTAGTTGGGTAAAAGAACCCTTAGGTGGCCATTAGTACTTTTGTAATACTTTAATGTAATTAAACCTATAAACTATTAATAACATGCCGACTGTATATGCAGATATTTATCAATGCCAAGCAAATCCATTTTATTTACTGTGCCTGTGTTTTCTTGTGGTTTTGTTCACTGCCAAGATACAATAGTTTATACATACATTTATGTTATTATTAGGCAAGGTTGATGACAAATTTAGACTTTTTGTGCATAACGAATAATATCATTCTGGAAAAAGTTTTTTTTAATGATTAGTTTTACTATGTCACTTACTGGTTCTTTAATGTCTCACTGAGTTGCAATTCCCTTGTGTTCATCAGTGTGAAACACTGGCTTTTGAACTAAAGGCCATCATTGAGAACATTATCCATCCATTTATTTTCTTACTTTCTTATCCAACACAAGATTGCAGGCAAACTGGACACTATCTCAGGAAGCAACAGGCAGAAGGCAGGATATACCCTGGATGGGATGCCAGTCCCTCGAAGGGCACAAACAGACACCCTCACTGGCACAAACTTTCCCAGAAGCCAATGAACCTACCAGTATATTTTGGGCTGTGGGAGGAAAGCTGACATTCCACAAAAAACCCACATGAACACAGAGAGAACATAGTGTACAAACTCCACACAGATAGCACCTTAGGAATTTAACCCAGCACTGAAACACTGCACCATTGTGGAACCCCTCGAAAACGTAATTCATTGTCTAAATGACTGATTGGATGAAAAGTAAAAAAAACATTTGCTTCACCATCGCCATTTTTGGCACCATCTTGTCATCTGCTTTTAGCCGCATTTTAAAAAAGGCTTCTGCAAACAAAGTGTTTTTGCTTGAGTAGCCTCGTATTCAGAGCAAAATGTCACCATCAGTCAGACTCACATAGTCCCCCCGTAGCACTCCCCACCCTCAGCTCCAGGATTAATTTAAAATCTAGATCACTGTCAGGAGAAATCACATTCCAGGAGGCAGGAAGCCAACCAAAGAACTGTCACTTTGTGTGCTGCTTCTGATGACAGCAATAGCCCTGCTTCATAGCAGTCCAAATGACACAGAGGGCAATTTTGTAAAGGTAGGGTTTATGACAAACCTGTACCTATTGTTAGAAACTGTCAGCCTCTTACACCTTGGGGATTACTATTATTTCTCTCATCCAAGTTTTTTCCTTAAATGAAAGATGAGTCTATTTGAGGAAATGATAGAAATGATACAGAAGGTGAATTAGATATAGGTCACGGCATAGAAATCAAATACATATCTGTTTAGAATAAATTCCAGCAGTACCATTGTTTTCCATATGATAATTCTTATGAAGGATTGTCTGAAGCACAGTCCCTGGTAACGGATGTTTAAGAAAAATTGATGCATGCAAAACAAGAGAGATACAAGGAATGCCAAATACAAAAAGGTTTCATTAGCAAGATTTGTCAGTATGCTACCACAACAGCATACCGTATGTTTACAACTGTGGGCTCTGTGGCTCTGTGTTTCATAACAGGCCTATAAAAACCCCCCAAAATAAAAAAGCTAATAAAATGGAAGATGACCAATAAACTCCTACAATAAACATGCATCAGAAGGTTGTAGATTGACTGGAAAAAGGCACAGCAATTGTTAGATGATTTGTCATCTATATTCAAGTACAGAAAGACAAATTGGGCCAATAGTTTTTTTAAATACATATATATGACAGAAAATGTAGAAATTGTGGCACTTTCTTTGCTCAGACCTCCAACAAAACTGAAATTAAGCAGGTTAATTTAATGTCTGTTAAGTTCTGGGTTACAAACACATACTGGCTAGGTTAAATTATGTCTCTGACTTGTCCTTGTGAATGTGCATATGTGTGGCCTGTGAGGGACTGGAATCTTATCCAAGGTGTAATCCTTGTTGTGACCCCCACCAGGAATAAATACTTTTTTTATAGTGTATGGATGGATACAAGCATTACTAAAACCTGGTAAACATAACAAAATTTTATCGCTGTCTTGGGAACATTATTTCAATTTGACAAGTGTTGCCATAGTTTCCTCCTGCTTTTAGCAACAGAACTAAAGGTCCATTCTGGAAGGAATGAAAAAAAAATAGAAAAAGTGCAAGATAACATAAGAGAATTATTTTTTCAGTACTATAGCTATAGTTAGAGGTTAGTTTTGTGTATTATTTTCTTGACTGTTGCAGCTTATACAGACAGAATATATATTCTATGTAATTCAAGTAATATAATGGCCCAGTTTCCTATTAGCTATTTTATACCTACATCCCAGCTATAAGGTTATAAAATAGATTAGCTGCTTCCTATTATTATTCATGAATACACAGCATAACAACATTGTAGCTGGGTTTTGGCTAACAAGTCCAGTCTTGAAAAGCTCAGCAATGGGGATTACATATTAAATTTGACAGCATACCAGTCATTTCGTTTGTAGTCCATTTCTGGGTAATTACATTTTAAAATAATCAGTCAAAATTCAGAAAACTATATTTCATTCATTGTCAGATCCTATCGAAGTCCTGCTGCAGACATACCTTTCTTTTTGCAGAATAAAAAACATATTTTGACAGTGGTGCCCTTTACCAGCAGCAATCCAGACATAATTGATCATTTTTATACTCTATTCAAAATATGCTTGGTAAATACATCTGTTATGGTATAAAAATCACAGGTCACGCTCTGTCAAAAGGGCAAAAAGCTCACTCTATCTGGGTTTTGTTTGCTGTGTAATGTGTCACATTATGTGTCATGGTGAAAAATAATTGGTAATTATCAATACTAGTTGTTGTGAACAAGAACCCAACAAGAACAGAATTGTCAACAAGAACAATACTGAAGGATATTTCCTATTGTATAACTTGCAACTGCACACTCATAGACACCTGCTATTGTAAAAAAAACAATTACTATATAATTATTAATAATTATATAATATAATTATATAATCCTATTTTAGGATTCACTATAATAAAATATTTAGTGAAAGCTTTGAGGTTAAGATGTACTACAACACATCCTGGCAAATGATAAAGTACTATAAAACACTGAAGCCCAGCAATACCAAGAAAATTCAAGACTTTTATTGTATACAGTATGTGCAACATATTTTGGCTCCTCGCATAAAATAAAATCTTTGATTTCACAAACAAGGCACTACTCCCATTAGAAAATCTATTAGGATCGGTCTAAAAAAATATACGTTGTTGTGTTAGGATAAAAGGATAAAAGTGGCAGGATAAAAAGAAAGCAAAGTTCATGGTAGTCTATGAACGAGCAGAACCTGGATCTAATTGACCTCTTTACAAAAAAAGTAAAGTGTGTAAGACCTACGTAAAATACCATTCACAGCTTCACACCCCATGCAAAAGAAAAATACCTTCCTACCTTTATAACCTGTTTCCAATTTCTGCAATTAATAATTAAGTTTGAAACCCCAAGACCAGGATAAAATAAGTTCAATCATTGCATATTAATTTTATTAAAAACACTCTTCCATGATTACACTCCTTCTTTCTTTCAAAACTGGAAAATATTTTTTTTAGCCTGGTTGAAACCCTCTCATACAAGCATTGTACAGTACTCATAACAACAAGCATTAAATGGTAATAAACAAGTCTTTGCATAGGACTTTGTGGTTTTGTGGATCAAACTGGAATAATAGGTTATTGCTGTAACTCACACTCAGGAGTCTCCTGAGGAAAGCTCACATCAAAATCATTCTTCACATTGGAATATAAATCTCTTTTCAATGCGAGAGTTAATCCATCACACAGGCCTTTATTGGGAAAAGCATGTTGTTTAATCAAGATGTCATGTTGCGGAATAAATAACAAAAATCCGGAATTGTAATAGCTCAAGTTCCAGATGAGTACTTTCAAACTCTTACAGTATGTGAAATATATTTTTGCATTATATGCTCTAAACACAGCAAGGTAAAGCATCAGGCTTTGAAGTATTACTGTATATTGTTAAATGTGGCAAAGCAGCATAGAAGAAATCTGAAATCCCACCTAGAACCACAGGTGAGGACTCCAGCCTCCTCAAGGTCAGAGGCATAAGCACACATCAAGGAGTCCCAAGGGAGTATGTGGAGAGAGAAATGTCATATGTGCATTTCACTTGAAGATGACTCGTATCAGATGTAAAATGGCAGCTATGTTTGGTATCACACTGTAACTCTCACAGAGAACCACAACCACATAAGACGAAAAAAGGAGAAAGAAACTGAGAACACAGCCCACAAAGTCACAGGAATAAACCACCAAGAGGGTGGCTGGTTATATGTTCTGGTTAAAGAGAAAGAAGCCTGGACACAGACTGCAAGATGTACTCATATTCTGAGTACAATATGTGGTAGGACCACAATTCTTTAAAAGGGAGTAAGAGTCAGAGATGTGATGTGAACAGGGTTATTTAGATCCTTTAATATATTTCAGGACAGCATGGTGGCATAGGGGTTAGAATTGCTGGTTTGCAGTGCTGGGGGAATTCAATTCCAGACCTGGGGTGCTATTTGCATAGAGTTTGCATGTTCTCCCCATGTTTATGTGGGTTTCATTTGGATGCTCCAGTTTCCTTCCACAGTCTGAAAACATACCTGTAGGTTAATTGGCTTCTAGAATAATTGGCCCTGGGGCAAGTGTATCCATGCATGTGTTTCTGTCTGTCTCATCCAGGGTCTATCTCACCTTCTGCCCCTTGCGAGCCAGGACAAGCTCTGGCTTGCCCATAACCCTGAACTGGAAGAAGCAGCTACAAAATGGATGGATGGAAGTCTATTTCACCTGGGTAGGTTCCTGTGGCATACTACCCTGATCTTGGGGTTTTCCACATCAGACATTTTTCATTCTTTATCAAATACCGAACGATTGGTAATGTAAGGCACTTCTCCAATCTTGGGGATCTGAAAAGAAAATAGGTCAAACAAGTAAGAAAGTTAGATTTAATAAATTCAGATCTCAGTTGCAACAAAACTAGCAAAACCTAGTGTGCATTTTCTTTTCAGATGTCTGTCCAATGTCAAAAAAAGTTTGGAGTGCAGAACAAAAGATTCACTGAAGATTATTTAAAATGGCTATGTGAGCATCAGTTGTACAAAATGTACCTACAGTATCTCATCAACAGTGTTGCTGTTGCAGTAACAGGAAAACCAAGAACATTAAAGTTATGTTTACTGAGTTAGGTGCACTGACCTGTGCACTATTAATATGAACATGGAAGTTTCAGATGGATACTGTCTTTGTGATTGTTACTTGTTCATTTCCTAAGGCAGGCTGCCTCGTGTGAGTAATATTGTCTATGAGTAATCTGCAGCAGAGTCCTACACCAACAGAAGAAAGAGCAGGAACAGAATCAGTGAGTCCCTTGCCTGCTCACTACACCTGCATCAGAAACCCATCAAAGAGCTTCCATTATTATCAGCTGGAATTCCTATGAGCTTACAGCAGACAAAACTATTGTGGTACCAAAGCAGTAGGTGTAATGTCATCTCTGTCAGTAAGGTGACAAGGTGGGAAGGCATTTGTATTTAAAAAAAGGTCAACAAAGTGTTCAACTATGTAGGGAGAAGTGTAAACTTTAAGGCATGATGAAATATTATACAATACACTAGGGAGAGCTCATTTACAGTAGATCAAAAGACACAACAACTGCTTGAAGCTGACACCTTGGAACTGAGCACATTGGATTTAAATCTTAAATGGTGGACAGCTTGTCAGTTTGTCATTGAAAGGAAATGACAAGCACATTACTTGTAACAGCTTCCGTATAGTGTTTTTCCCAGCTAACCGAATGAAACTGTGGCAAAATCTGAAATGTGACAGCTTTGTACAGAAATGTAGCTATGCACAGCTTGAATTTTGTAATATTCTGACATCTACTGTAAGTAATGTGCATAAAACATACCCAAGTAACATCTAAAAACAGACACGATATACAGTACATGTAACCCAACATAACCCAACTGCAACCTTCCAATAATATTTTAAAAACCTTGTTAAAACATTTTGCATAACTTAACCAAGCAAAAGGCTCTCACAAACTTTTGATAAAGCTGTTACTATATTATTTTTAGTTGAAATACTGTGTTTTATGGAAGTTTAAAAAGTACTGTAGAATTCTTCTTAGTTTCTTATGAGGCACATTCTGTTTTTATGATTCACACCAACTCTAATGAGATAACTATGGTTAGTATTACCAAAACTGATCAAATATGACTCTAATACTATTCCTTTTTTGCCTGAATTTTAATTTTAATGTATTGAAACACTTTTGCAGAATTATAATTTTTGTAATGTTTTATAATTTTTTGGCCCACATAATCACTCCTAAGGGTAAATGAAATAATGATGTGGCTTCTATACAATTCCTCTAATTCTCCAATCATCATCACACGTTACTGTATGTGCATTAACAAACATTGAATGATGTCATTTTAATCGAAATAATTTATGTAAAGCGATATGATTTTGGCACATATTTGATCATCCTGTTCTTGTTTCTTATATAGTTACTTTTCTCAGCCTTGCTAATTTTGTTTTTTTCCTTTACAGATACATGCCGCCAACATCCTATTTAAAAGAGCAAATTATTCTTAACTGGCACACATTGTGAGATATCAAGATATTTGCCATAGATTTAAAACCTGGAATGGCGTAGTTGAGATTTTGGTCATATGCCGTGTGTTTGGACAATAAGAGTGAAACCGCAAATGAGTCAGGATAAGAATGACCAAACATTGTCCTTGCAGACACACACAGACTTTTTATAAAGATCACCTTGCAAACAGGAGCATCTCTCTTTCCCCAATTAATCTGCTGCTCGTCCAATGAGTTGTTCCTCCAGACATGACTATATACTAGGAACCTGTAGATTACTTTAAAATCAGAGGGGCAGACAGTGAAGTACAAAACACAAAATACAAGTAGAAACTATGGAAAAGTGCATTAAAATTGAGATATGGAAACACATCTTTGCACAGCGGGTGGTGGAAGCCTGGAACAAGATGCTTAGTCATGTAGTTGAAGCTGATACATGGGCAAACATCCTTCAAGAACTTCAGAGATTAATGAACCAATTTGCTAGTGATAAACCAAATAAGTTAGATAACAAGCTAGTAACAAGGAAGATAACAAGCTAGTAAGAAATGTACAGTATACTCTTACATAAGGACAAGACCGAAACTCTTACTCACATTAAACATTTCTAATTTCTCTAGTTTTCTTTTTGCCAGAGGCTTTTTATATCCATTCGTCTAATGTCTTCAGTGGAAATTGCAACAGACAGGTAGGTTGAATCATATTATTTAATAATTAAAATCAAACAAAAACAAGTTCTTCATGTTACAAACTGTTTCATAGAGCAGTCAGTCTCGTTACCCATGCAGACATAAACATAGTTACTCTACATTTAATAAAAATACAAATTTGCTTTGTTAATTACAAATAGGCACCTTGGAGATACTGTACTTTAGAATAAATGAAATATGAGGACAACTCAAGTTTACCCAAGCCTGCAATTAAACATGTGTTACGATCCCTGCCTCCCGGCAACGGAGGAGGCAGAAGTAGGCGTAGCCCCTATCCATCAGTTCACCTATTAGTTTTCCCATTCACCACCACACCCCCGTCTCATCCTACTTAAACACCTGTCCTTCCCTACCTCGTTACTCAGTATTGGTTTTTCAGTTCGAGCTTCCTGGTTGCGCTACTTCTACTCTGTGTTCGTCTTGGCTTTCGGTTTGTGGTTTTTCTCTTTGGACTTCGGCTTTTCGGATCTTGGCTTGGATTGGTTACTTTCGTTCTGTTTCGGATCACTGGCTACCCCTGGATTATCGGATTGCTCTACTGACTACGACTTCGGATCACGCTTCGGCTTCGGTACTCGTTCCCTTTCGGATATCTGGCTTCCCCTGGACTCCCGGCTCGCTCCTACGATTACGGTTTGCTTTTGGATTACGGCTTGGCTTTGTTCGCTCCTGCAAGTGGGTTCACTCACTGGTTCGGTCCCTCTTACCGAACCCTTAACAGAATACTGAGCCGTTTAACATGGACCCAGCAGAGCAAGAGGAGATTCGCTCGGCTTTGGATCAGCACGGACAAGCCTTACTTCAGCTCCAGGCTTCTGTCCAACAGATCTCTGCGCACCTGTCTGCAATGCCGCCCATCGGCAATCGAGGAAGCAACGCTGGAGCTGCCGCTTCGGCTCCGCCCCCACCAGCTCCTACACCTGCCCCTCGACCTCTTCCACTAACTCCACCGGACAGGTTTGACGGCAACCCTACGAAATGTCGGGGCTTCTTAGCACAGTGTGAGCTGGTTTTCAGGCTCCATCCGGAAACTTTTTTTTCTCCTCAGGACAAGATCGCCTTCATAGTTTCGCTGCTAACCGGCCACGCTTTGGAATGGGCTACTGCTCTGCTTGATCGCAGGGCTCCTGAAATTCAGGATTATGATTTTTTTTTAGGAAAATTTAAGGGGGTTTTTTGTCGTCCCGTAGTTGGCCAAGACTCTGCCTTCCGCCTCTCCTCCATCCACCAAGGCCGCCGGTCTGTACATGACTATGCTATAGATTTTCGAGTAGCAGCAGCAGAGACTCACTGGGACGATGAGGTCCTTATTTTTCTTTTCCGTCAAGGACTCAGTGAAGAAATTAAGGACCATCTGGTTAATATGCCACAATTGGGCAATACCTTGGAGGAAGTTATTTCACAGGTATTGCAATTAGAACTCAGAATTCGTCATAGGAGTGCTGAGAGATCTCGGTCCCCTATACTAGAGGCTCCTCGGCTATCACCTTTCAGATCTGCCAACTCAGAACAACCTATGGAAATAGCCCGCACCCGGTTAACCCCTGAAGAACGAGAGAGGCGCCAACGAGAGGGTCGCTGCCTGTACTGTGGGAAATTTGGACACTTTAAAGTGGCCTGCCCTGCTGCATACTCATCCTTGAGGCGCCACCCACCTTCTCAGAATCCTAAGGTGAATGAGAATACTCAATTCCCTCAGCTTTCCTCAGGATTTTTTATTTGTTCTACACTATTCTGGGGTAATGAAAAGAGACCTCTTCTTGCTTTTATAGACTCAGGGGCGGCAGGAAACTTTATAGACGCCTCCGTTGCTCGAGCTTGGAAACTACCCTTAACCCTGGTGACTACCCCTCTTCGTGTCCAGTCTATTGATGGCTCCCCCGTATCTCCAGGACTTATTAGGTGGCAAACGGAAATTATAAGCCTGCAGATAGGCGCCACCCATGTGGAAGACATCTGGTTTTATCTCCTTGAGACCCCAACACATCCTCTGGTGCTAGGCTTTCCTTGGCTACAGCAGCATGACCCACATATTTCTTGGTCCCGTAAAGAGATTGTAGCTTGGGGACCCAGATGTATTAGAAATTGCTGTCGCCTCCCAGTGAAGATTGCACTCATGGCGACGTCCCCTTCAGGGGTTCCTACCATACCCCCTCAATATTCTGATCTACAGGAAGCCTTTAATGAGCAGGAGGCCTTGGCCCTCCCCCCTCATCGACCATACGATTGTGCCATTGACCTTTTGCCAGGTACCATCCCTCCGAAAGGTCGTATTTTTCCACTCTCCAATTCTGAGTCTGAGGCCCTGAAAGTCTATAGACTCTCTGAAGGCTGGGCTTATACGTCCATCCACTTCACCAGCATGTGCCAGTTTTTTTTTTGTGGAAAAGAAGGATGGTGGGCTCCGTCCCTGCATCGACTATCGTGGCCTCAATGAGAGAATCGGTACCCTTTGCCTCTAATTCCAGCTGCACTTGAGTCTGTGCATGGAGCCAGGATCTTTACCAAACTGGATTTACGAGGGGCCTATAACCTAATCCGCATTCGGGAGGGGGATGAGTGGAAGATGGCATTCATGACAACCCATGGACATTACGAATATTTGGTCATGCCCTTTGGTTTGGTTAATGCTCCAGCAGTGTTTCAGTCTTTTATTAATGACATCTTTCGTGATCTCCTACAAAGATTTGTCTTGGTTTATCTAGATGACATATTAATTTTTTCTGATTCCTTCCAGGATCATGTTCTCCATGTCAGAGAAGTACTCTCCCGGCTCATTAAGAATAAACTATATGTCAAACTAGAGAAGTGTACCTTCCATGCTTCGAGGATTCACTTTTTAGGGTACGTCATCTCGCCGGAGGGGGTGGAAATGGATTCAAGTAAAGTCTCGGCGATTACTGATTGGCCCACTCCCAAGAATCTCAAACACATTCAACGATTTCTCGGCTTTGCTAACTTTTACAGGAAGTTTATTCGAAACTTCAGCTCGGTGGTCACTCCCATAACCTCTTTGACCCGTAAAGGACCAAAACAAGGCAAATGGACCCCTCAAGCCGAAGAAGCATTTCAGCGTCTGAAACACCTGTTCACTACAGCCCCCATCCTAAAACACCCTGACCCAACTTTGCCTTTTGTGGTCGAAGTGGATGCTTCAGGCCATGGTGTGGGTGCTGTTCTCTCCCAACGTCATGGAGACAAACAGATTCTTCATCCCTGTGCCTTCTTCTCTAAGAAGTTATCCCCTGCCCAAATGAACTATGACGTTGGTAACCGTGAGCTCTTGGCCATTAAGCTAGCATTGGAGGAATGGAGGCACTGGTTAGAGGGTGCTCATCACCCTTTTTTAATTTACACTGATCATAAAAACCTGGAGTATCTGCAGTCGGCCAAACGTCTTTGTCCTCGCCAGGCCAGGTGGTCCCTTTTTTTTTCCAGGTTTAATTTCTTGATCACCTACACTCCAGGTTCTAAGAACATCAAAGCAGACGCCCTTTCACGGATCCACGACCCCCCTGAGGCCGAATTGATTCCAGAACCCATCATCCCGTCTGGTAAGTTCCTGGCAGCTGTAAGATGGGACATTGAGGTAATTGTCCGACGAGCCTTGGTAGGGCAGACGGTACCTCCTCAGTGCCCTCAGGACAAGTTATTTGTCTCTAATTCCGTCAGATCAGCAGTTTTACAATGGGGACACGACTCCCGCTTTGCTGGACACCCTGGATTCCACCGTACCTTGGATTTCATCTCCAAAGACTTCTGGTGGCCAACTATGGCCAAGGATATCAAGGAGTATGTCCAGGCCTGCTCTATCTGCTCCCAAATGAAGTCTTCCCGGATGAGGGCAGCGGGCCTTCTTCAACCCTTACCCATCCCGGACCGTCCTTGGACCCACCTCTCAGTAGATTTTATTACTGACCTTCCACCCAGCCATGGACACACGACTATTATGGTAGTGGTAGACCGTTTTTCCAAATCTGCTCATTTTATTCCCCTACCATCTTTACCTACAGCTCGAGAACTAGCAGAATTGTTTGTGCAGCATATCTTCCGACTGCATGGCATCCCTAAGGATATTGTTTCAGATAGGGGCCCTCAGTTTGTCTCCCGATTTTGGAGGGCCTTCTGTAAGTCACTGGGCGCCTCAGTCTCACTTACCTCAGCTTATCACCCTCAGGCCAACGGTCAGACAGAACGCATGATTCAGGAACTGCTGACCTATTTACGGACTTATATCTCCTCTACCCATGATAATTGGGTGTCCTTGCTCCCATGGGCAGAGTATGCACACAATTCATTGTATACCACATCTACTGGCATGTCTCCCTTTAAGTGTGCCTTAGGTTATCAGCCTCCTCTTATCCCTGACTCCCATCCCAACACAGAGGTACCTTCGGTTCAGGACTACATCTCTAACCTGAAGACCTTCTGGAGGAAGGCCAAAGCCACCCTTCTTCGCACCTCAGCTCAGCAGAAGAAGGTAACTGATCAGCGCCGTCGTATCCCACCCAGACTTCGATGTGGTCAGTTTGTTCGGTTATCTACTCGTAACCTTCCTCTTAAGCAACCTTCTGGCAAGCTTGCTCCCAGGTACATTGGTCCTTTTCGTGTCCTCGCCCAGATTACCCCAGTAACTTACCGGCTGGCCTTGCCTCCTACCCTTCGGATCCACCCTACTTTCCATGTTTCCCTCCTTAAACCCTTTCACAGATCCACCCTGTCTAAACCACAACAAAAACCCCCACCGCCTCGAGTAATTGATGGACTCCCTGCTTACACGGTCAATAAAATCCTGGATTCCCGATGGTCTCGTGGATCCCTACAATATCTCGTCGATTGGGAAGGCTACGGTCCGGAGGAGCGCTCGTGGGTTTCGGTGAAGGATATTCTGGACCCCAACCTCATCCAAGACTTCCACCTTAACTTCCCGGATCGTCCCGTTAGGGCGTCAGGATCCGCCCGTAGAGGGGGGGGTAATGTTACGATCCCTGCCTCCCGGCAACGGAGGAGGCAGAAGTAGGCGTAGCCCCTATCCATCAGTTCACCTATTAGTTTTCCCATTCACCACCACACCCCCGTCTCATCCTACTTAAACACCTGTCCTTCCCTACCTCGTTGCTCAGTATTGGTTTTTCCGTTCGAGCTTCCTGGTTGCGCTACTTCTACTCTGTGTTCGTCTTGGCTTTCGGTTTGCGGTTTTTCTCTTTGGACTTTGGCTTTTCGGATCTCGGCTTGGATTGGTTACTTTCGTTCTGTTTCGGATCACTGGCTACCCCTGGATTATCGGATTGCTCTACTGACTACGACTTCGGATCACGCTTCGGCTTCGGTACTCGTTCCCTTTCGGATATCTGGCTTCCCCTGGACTCCCGGCTCGCTCCTACGATTACGGTTTGCTTTTGGATTACGGCTTGGCTTTGTTCGCTCCTGCAAGTGGGTTCACTCACTGGTTCGGTCCCTCTTACCGAACCCTTAACAACATGTTCTACTGTTCTGAGAACTGTGCTAAATTGAATATGATTATTTTACCCTTTTTTGTCTGTTATCACTTTCACTTGATCTGATAGAAGGAACAACCATCCCTGTTGCCTGACCAGGAATAAATGTATAATCAATTATATAATTTACACCAACTGAAGAATGATAGACTAAAAGATTATATATTTATGACACAGAATTATGCAGGTAATTAAGTGATATTAGGTTGGTTTGGGGGTGAGATGAGCAAGTTTCTGTGCATTTAAATAACCCCACTCACAAAAAACACCCCACAGATCTGGACAGATGTCAGGATGGTCCCTCCAATGAAAATGATCTAAAGAGTCTCAGCTTCTAGGAAATAAAAAACATCCTCTAATACTGAGCAGGAAACTATGGATGTTCTACATGTTACTCTTTTAAAGATAATATTTATAATTTCTCATCACCAAACTGCTATTCAAATGTTTGCAATGAGTTCTATTACAATAAACTAAATCTCACATGTCCAGAAACTGAACAGTAAGTGGCGTACATTCAAAAAGACTCTACTATATGTTTTCCTTAAATTTTATAGTATCCTCATTAAATGTACCATTATCAGTTTTTTTATGTCTCCTCCTTCTCTTCCCATTTGGACTCACCAGCTATTAATTTTTTGGCTTACCTCCACACTCCAACACTAGCAAAGGAGAGATGAAGATCTTGCATTTACAGCCTCCAAAATGTTTTCATTTAACCTTCTTCTTATTTTTAAAGCTGCAAGCCCAAAGTGCTAAAAAAGCGCCCCAGAACGTCACTGAAGGAAGCACTCATGCAGCTTTCATCACAAACCCTAAGGCTGCTGTTGTCTGACAAAAGTAAAGCACCCCTGAAAGACCATGAAACCACTCAACTCTGAGAATGCTTGGCCAACCATGCACCACTGTCTAGGAACTCTCGATCAATCCAGATCAGTGCCAGTAATGACATGACAAAGAGACGAACCAGAAGATCTCTAGACTATAGATCCTAACACTGATCGAAATGGGCACATTTGCATGTTTGAGTCACTAGAAAGGCAGAGTGGTGTAAAAAGTTAAAACTCACTAGGTGTTAAAACAATCATTTTACTAGTAATTAAAGAACACCACAATGTTAAACACAGATTTAACACAAAGTTATGAGAGAAAAATAATACTAATAAAGACAAATTAAAATGAAGACATCTTCAAAAAAGCTCTTAAAAAGGCACAACAAAACACAAAAATGACAAAAATATACAAAAGACAACATTCATTAAAACACAAATTCATCTCTCACTATCAGGAATGTGCCTCATGAAAGACTTAAGCCTGCTGTCATGCTTCACAGTCATTAAACAGCTGCCTGTGCGCACCAGCCCCCACCTTCACATTCATAGCAAAGGCAACTGAAGGTCATTCTGCTTACATTCTGCTAGTCCCAAGAGCACCAGTGTCACATGTACAGTATGTAAAATAGTAATGGCTGAAGGGAAGCCTCCATCACTGCAAACACAGCTCTCTGGTCAGGGCTAAAAAAAAACAACCCAAAAACAAATGGTATTAATCTGTTGAGAGAAAAAAAAAATTAATTCTCAGGCCACCCATTTTGAAATATTATAAATAAAACTCAATAGGTGTTTGTAAATCTGTCCTCTATGCATTCAAAAGCCACTCAGCTCATCAGCATCCAATTTGGTACATACAATATGTGCAGGTGGACAGGAGGGTGATTTTTAGAACCTTTTGCACATCTGTGTGAGTGCACATGCACAGCATGTGAGATTTTGTACAAAATTCACACATTTCTGCTTAGAACATTGTCACATTAAAACTTACACAATCTGTGTGAAGTGTGGTATACAGATGCAAGTTGTTTCTTTTCCTGAAGTGATTCAGATATATAAACTTTAGTACAGGCTTGTGTAAAAGATCCTAGGTTAAATTCTTTCCCATTCCTTATAGTTTGATGTCAGAAAAAAGTGGAGGATTAATTATAGATGCAAAGGGGCCAAGCCCTCATTGTACCACCTTAAAATTGATAATTAATGGCTAAACATTTCCAGAATAAGCAATCGATTTCATCAAAATAATCAAATTTTCAATTTTTTATTACTACTGTAGGTTTCCTGTGCACGGTTTTCTGCATAGTTTGGCTAGTAGTTCAAAATGAAAAGGATGATATTACTTAAATAATAAGGGAAATGCTAATTTAACTCCAATGTATGTTATATTTGGAATTATGTGACTACATTAGCTTAATTCTCTGAGTCCTATAATAATGAAATGTGGCCATTACTGGCTGTCACGGTGGCCTCAAGGGATGTACTGTATCTGAGTGTATCATCTCATCAGAAAGGTTAATCGAACTGTACTTGGTCAGAAGTCGACTCAACACTTTTCACTAAGTCACTGGATGATGTAATCTTGTTTCTGTCACCTTAAAGGTGAGGAATGACTGCTTGTTTTTGGTGTGACCTTTTGTCCTGTCATCACTGAGACACTGATATAGATCTCTGATTTATTTATTTTTTCTGATAGATATACAAATAGAATAGGATTATTACATTGTATTGAATTAGTTTACTTTCAATGTAAAGTGACTTATTTATTCCAATGGTGCAGATTGCTTATTTTGTAATGTGCAGAATGCATATCAATACATGCCCAGTTATATGCTTATATTCATATTCATAGCTAGACCTCCTACAGCCAACTGGCAAGGATACTTTTTTTCTCTTTTAAGAAATCCAGGTAGAACTCTTGTAATCCAAAATTATAGGACTCCACCTTTAGTGAAGGTCTCACACTGATATGAACTTCATTGTCCTAACTGGGCTCAGACTTAGTAGAAGAAAACAAAAGGGATTATTCCGACATACATATACTATATGAATGTGAAAGCAGTTGAAACATGCACTCAAACATTCACTGACTGTAACACTAATACCATCAAGATGTGGACTGCCCATCATAATACTTTAGAACAGAATACATCATTCAGGTGAAATCTAAATTACTGACAGATACATAGGTCTTTGTACTTTGTAAAAGGCAACATAGATCAAAGCAAAAAAAAAATCCCAGTTCCTTTAACAGAGCGCACCTCATGATAAACAGTTTGCAGTTAATTGAGCTACTGAGAACTATAATTACAATAGATAAGTTATTGTGCTCACAATTAAAAATGTTATTATTGAGTTAAATTAACAGGGTAAGCAGCTGTGGATTTTACAGGAAGGCTGCAGCACATTAGACCTTAAGTAACTATGTTTTCTGTGAAATGTAAAAAACTAATTCCAGTAGCCTCAGACAGAGCCCACTGAAGCTTGTTGATTAATTAAGTGATACATGCAAAATCAGATTTATTCAGGTTTACAAAGAGTGGTTTACTCTGCTCACGAAATATTCTTCAGAGGCACATTTATCACACAGATGACACACATTGTTGGGGGTAGGATGGTCCTCTAAGTAAAATAAATAAAAATGGTGATGTGAACTGTCTGCAGACAAGGATGCAATATTTTAATAAATAACTAATGAAAAACATGTTTAATGCCAAACACACCTTAGTACAATTGCATATTTGGGCTCAAGCTACTAAAGATATATTATTAAAACAGTATAATTGTTCTACAGTTGCTAAGTTGTCCTTAAAAAAACATTTTTAGCTCCTACACTACACAGCAAATATAATTCTACTGTACAAATCAATTCCTCTCTTAATATTTTTCTCTTTATTAACATAAATACAGTATGATATATATTATATACTATGCTATACTAAACAGATTAGAATAGCTTTGAATTTAAATTCTGAATTATTAAATGAAAATGAAAACAAAACTGGATTATTCATAGTACTGTATGTTTCAGCTTGTTTTTAAGAATACATATGCATATGTATTAAGAATATACAGTATATGCATACTGTATACTCTTGAGGTAGTGTTTCCAAAGTAAAACTACAAGCTGCAATCATTTCTACGTGCAGTTCAATGGTTTTTATATATTGTTTTCCAATAATTTATTACAGTATTCTCTTAAGATGTAATGTCTGATATGGGCAGAAAAAAGTGATATTTTTTTTAATAGTGAACTTGTATAGGAACTTGTCCAAGAGCAGGATGAGCTTTAGTGATACAGGCATTGTGGTCTATGTCATGTCACAAGCTGAACATCACCAGGGTTTCCCAGGGGGTGGTACGTAATTAGCTAATCACTGCCAAGGGCGGGGTTGGCCAGGACTTTCAGCTCCTTGCAATAGTGACCTCTCTTATCTCCCAGGTACCTGCAGGCTCAGACTGCATTTCAAAAATAGTCATCATTTCAAATGCGTCCTTCCCGCACTTACGGTAATTTCAGACCAGCATGCTGAGACCTGAAAACACATGATTGGTGAATGTAATGTTTCCAAACCAGGTGAATATAAAATAGAAACTGAAAAAAATACAGTACACACAAAAAAACATACTGTAGTCAAAATATAGATTGGACTAATTTGTTCATTTTCAGTAGAAACACAGAAAAGACTACATCCCACATTTTTTTATTTCTAGGCTCTTTTTGTAGTAATATTTCTTCTTATACTATGGAAAGAGTAATTTGTATCTTCACGTTAATTGAAATTTGATCACATTTACAAGCATCTTCTTGATGGAAAAGGTAAATTTATTGGCACTTGGAAAAGATATTATATTAAGTATACAGTGTATTCTATTAGTTATATATCTGCTGTTTACGTTTGTACTGAAATTCTAAGAACTTAAATTACAAAAGGAGAAACAGTCCTTTAACTCTACTTCTGCTTATTCATTTTAAGAAGCATTTCAGCAGCAGGTTACAACAAAGCAATAATGGAAAATTAAAAAAGATTCACACAAAACTATTTTTAAATACTTTATAACTCAGACTTGATATGATTTTTATGTGGGTAAATGTTCTGAAAACAGATTTTTATGGCAATGCCCATTTTTTTTAAACTAGCCTGATGTGGCTAAGACTTAGAAGAATTCTAAAACAGGCAGTCTCAGATTGAGGATAATAAAATAAAGACAGAAATACTTTGAAATAATAGAAATGTATATGGAATATTTCTTCCAGTAACACACTCACCACCATAGTATAAAGCAATCGTCAATACAAGATCCAAGTGATAAAAATAAGTGTGAAAATTATTCTGTATATACTAGAGGGAACAATGTCTTAGTATTAAAGTATGCAAACTATGTAAATAATTTTAACTAATTTAGAGTCATGTGGGTAACTCACTTTTTAAATGCCAAACTCTATCAATCGTTCCATCAAATACCAAATAAAATGTCAAATGTTGCCATATTTTAGTGGTAATTTTAATCCTGGCCTGTAAACAGCACAATTCAGGGTTCTTTTTAAACGGTAGTTCAGGAGCAGGTTACAAGAATGCAAAACTGGCAAATTAAAACAGATTCTCAGAAAACATTTTAAAGTACTTTATAGCTTTGACATTACACTGTATGATTCTGACAAATTTGGAGTCATATGTGTAAGAGTTTTGAAAACAGATTTTTATGGCAACATTTTTCATGAACTGCACGTTCCAGTAGTGCCCGAGCTAGGGTTAGGGTTGGGGTTTGAATAACAGATAGACATTTTGGGATGTCTTTGTCACGCTTTACGATGCATTTGAAAGGCAGGAAAGGTGTAGTTTCATTGTTTTCTCGAAAAATTTGGCCCAAATTTGCCGTTTTAACTAAGTCGCACCTGTCGCCCAAAAATGGTCAAAAATCAAAAGGTTGAAACCACACTTTCTATGTTGGGAAATTTGCTTGTGTTTTCAATCTGAATCCAAATCAAATCATATTTTTAGACATATAGCAGTGATGATTGTAATACTAACCCACAAATGTCAGAAAAAATGCTAATTTAATGTGGCATTTCAGCAGCAGGTTAGGGTTAGAGTTAGGGTTAGGGTTAGGGTTTAAGCAAGAACTAGCCATTTCCCATGCTTTAGAATGCATTTGGAAAGCAGGAAAAGTGTTGTTTTGTTGTTACCTAGAGAATGAAATTTGGTCTGATTTTGCACTTTTTGCTAATCCGCGCGCCTGTCGCTCAAAAATGGTCAAAAATCAAAAGGTTGAAACCACACTTTCTATGTAAAGATTGTTATACTATTATTGATTATTACAGAATATTGTAATAATTTCTATGTTGGGAAATTCGCTTGTGTTTTCAATCTGAATCCAAATCAAATCATATTTTTAGCCATATAGCAGTGATGATTGTAATACTAACCAACAAATGTCACCAAAAAATGCTAATTTTATATAGCATTTCAGCAGCAGGTAAGGGTTAGAGTAAGGGTTAGGGTTCAAGCAAGAACTAGCCATTTCCTGATGCATTTCCCGTGCTTTAGAATGCATGTGGAAAGCAGGAAAAGTGTTGTTTTGTTGTTACCTAGAGAATGAAATTTGGTCGGATTTTGCTGTTTTTGCTAAGCCGCGCGCGCCGGTCGCTCAAAAATGGTCAAAAATCAAAAGGTTGAAACCACACTTTCTATGTTGGGAAATTCGCTTGTGTTTTCAATCTGAATCCAAATCAAATCCTATTTTTAGCCATATAGCAGTGATGATTGTAATACTAACCCACAAATGTCACAAACTAGCCATTTCCTGATGCATTTCCCATGCTTTAGAATGCATTTGGAAAGCAGGAAAAAGAGATGCTTCATATTGCTTGATTAATTTAAAAACTAAGTTATAAATGCAGACACGATTGGTGCCATTAAGCGCTCCCGGCAGCGGAATGTTCGTTCTGTACTGCTGAGCTCCGCTCCTCCTCCCTCTCTCGGTTCCACGCCGGGTCTAAATATCTAAACATATGTATCTATATAGCAGGTACAGTAGTATCACTGTATTCCACTTTCTTTGTAAACACGGAAAAACAGATTCACAACGCGACGCTGTGTCACTGTGTAAAAAAAAAACGGTTTGAACTCCCTATATTGTAATGAGCTGCTGAGCTAAGAATAGGAGTTCCTGCTGTCAGAGGGAGTGGAAAGTGCCCGCAGTCATTTAATTAGTATTACAATTTGCACTGATTCCCTTGTAAAGATATGGACATAAGAATATTCGTGCGTGGTCAAAAAATGGCATTAAACACTTAAAATTAATATGGTTAATAATAGTAAACTGTAACATGCTGTAACAAGATCGGCTAAACTGGGAAGAAAATGCTTTCAGAGAAAATGTTTCAGGTGTGAAGAACATAGATCTCCAATGCAATTTCAACCAAACCTTTTCCCACACACCCTGCTCCCACTGCCATTAGAATATACACAAAGCACTGAAATCTTTCGAGCTAATGATCAGGTGACCCGAGAGAGAGCGAGAGAAACACCAAGGGGTGTGGAACCAGGGACCTATTTACATGGAAAACGGGCGATCTCCCCAGACTGTCCGCCCGTTTCACTGTTACCTGGATACATCTTTATTTAGAACTCACTCTCCCCCTTGCCTGTCTCACTTCTTTTAATCCTTCTGTGCCCGGATTGCAGCAGGTAAGATGTTTTTCCAAGAAAAAAAGAGAAATTAAAAAAAGAGAAATTTCACCAGAGCCTCTTCTCTTCTTGTGTCTAATTTTTAGTTTAGAAGGATTCAAGCAGGATTTTAGATGAATGGCAGCGACCTTAATCAAGCCCAAATCATAATTGAACCCATTCAGAGCCTACATTACATTTCAGTGTTTCATTCTTAGCAGAAACCCTCACACCTGAAGAAGGCTTGCGTTTCCTCTCTTCTCTTTTAAGCGTGTGTACAATGCTGTAATACAATTTAAAATAAAAGTTTAAACAGTATCAACTAAACTCCATTAATATAAGTATCAAGTGGTATTAAATAAATACAGCTTTTTAGTATAGATTACACTTTTCTAAAATGTATTCAAAAAATAAAAACGATTACAATCTAATCTTTCCACGTTTGATCCCAAAATCCCAAGAAAAATAAATCTAAACGGGGAGAAAGCTATGCTGAAAGTTTATTAAGATACTTAGAAGACAAAGATAACAATATATGTTGCATTTGTCTGATTGTGAATCACAAAATAAATTTAATTAAACACGCATTTGCGATTTAAATCAAAATAAATGTTTATATTGTAATGCTTACTGTACAGCCTCCATTTCTCTATAAAAATGTAAAAGATCCATTGCACAGCCTAAGAGGGGGGTCTGCTCTCAGTGACAGCTGACAATCCTCCACACACTCAAGTGAAAAATTAATAATGCCAATGTAAACATCGTATTTACAATTTGTTGATAATTGAAACGTTAAGTTCTCTTAAGCTTTGTGATAGTTTACCCAGGCAGCAAATGATCAGCTACACTGGGAAGATGCGACACCGAAGATATGATTAATAACCTTTTAAATCTGAAGGGAGCTCTGAAGGGAGATCTAAAGGGATCCCCCCCCCCCCCCACACACACACACAGACACGATAGAAGCAGGCAGCAGAAGCAGGGACCGTTGTCAGAAGGAAAGAAGGTGACTATTCATTGTTATTAAAAATGACTTAATTTCGAACATGTTGTGATATTTAGAAATACAAAAAGTCAATTAATTGTCCATAATATTGCTATTTTATTTTTTTAAAGAAATGTTTGTTAAAAGAAAAGTCGTGGCGCCAGCTGGATTTCAACACCCAACTTGTGGTTCAGAAGTCAGGAACGTAGACCACAGTACTACCCGCAAGGTCACATGAGGAGAGGTGAAACAGCCCTGCACATACATAATCAACAGACATTGTACAGCGTGTACTACTGTGTTGCAGTATATGAATATAATTATATCATTATTAATTTCTTTAGATCACGATTCCATATTATATTAGCAGAAAAGCTTAAAACTACCACTTTTTATACACGTTATTTCACATGTTAGTTAAAGACTTCGATGCTTAAAATGTTTAGGGAGAAATGGAATACTGGTGTGTATTTTTTCTTTAAAGTACCGAGACCAGTCATATACTGTAATACTGTATGTTTATGTTCCAAAATTAATATTGTTTATGGCTTTCACACGCGTTATGCTCCTATTCTTTTTATGCTCATCTACTAAGATTTCCCTTCAGTGGTAAAATTCCATATAAATATTCAATACTAAAACGGGCACAGTAAAGACATTTAAATCTTTCTATGACCGACCAACCAATCATGTCTGTGCCGCGCACCTTGAATGGCTGCATCTGTACGTGTAAGAGTTTTGAAAACAGATTTTTATGGCAACATTTTTCATGAACTGCACGTTCTAGAAGTGCCCGAGCTAGGGTTAGGGTTGGGGTTTGAATAACAGATAGACATTTTGGGATGTCTTTGTCACGCTTTACGATGGATTTGAAAGGCAGGAAAGGTGTAGTTTTATTGTTTTCTCGAAAAATGTGGCCCAAATTTGCCGTTTTTGCTAAGCCGTGCGCCTGTCGATCAAAAATCATCAAAAATCAAAAGTTTGAAAACTCACTTTTTACATGCCAAACTCTCTCATTCGTTCCATCAGAAACCAAATTAAAGGTCAAATGTTGCCATATTTTAGTGGTAATTTGAATCCTGACCTGTAAACAGCACAATTCAGGGTTTGTTTCAAAGGGCATTTCAGCAGCAGGTTACAAGAATGCAAAACTGGTAAATTAAAACAGATTCTCAGAAAATATTTTAAAGTACTTTATAGCTTTGACATTACACTGTATGATTCTGACAAATTTGGAGTCATATGTGTTAGTTTTGAAAACAGATTTTTATGGCAACATTTTTCATGAACTGCATGTTCCAGAAGTGCCCGACATAGGGTTTGGGTTGGGGTTTGAATAACAGATAGACATTTTGGGATGTCTTTGTCACGCTTTACGATGCATTTGAAAGGCAGGAAAGGTGTAGTTTTATTGTTTTCTCGAAAAATTTGGCCCAAATTTGCCGTTTTTGCTAAGCCGCGCGCCTGTCGATCAAAAATCGTAAAAAATCAAAAGTTTGAAAACACACTTTTAACATGCTAAAATCTGTCCTTCGTTCTATTAAAAACCAAACAAAATGTCAATTGTAGCCAAACTCTTGTGGTAATTGTAATCCTGATTTTTAAACAGCAGAAGTCTGTGTTATTTTAATTCTGATTTCAGCAGCAGGTTACAATAAAGCAACACAATGTAAAATTAAAACAGATTCATAGAAAGTTAAAATAATTTTAAAAAATGCTTTATAACTGGCATTTTCTCCAATTCTGTCTAATATAGAGACATGTGCATAACTTTTTAACAGTTTTTTAAGAAAAGCTTTTTGATGTACAGTATAATTGGCTATTTACTTTTTTATTTGCTGTTTTCTTTCTGAGCATTTAATCCATGATCTGCTTAAATCAACTATTGCACATTTTTATTTTTATGTTTGTTTATCTGAACATTTTCATCTTATCATGTTCAGTATATAATAGAAATAAAAATATCTGTATTTTCAGTAATGTGAATGCATTGAAATGCATAATTAATATTTTGTTGTTAATTTGCTGAAGATCATTGCTGTCCCAACACCCATCCTCACTGCTGCATTAGTGAAGTTGGGGTGAGGGTACTGGAGGTTGAAAATGAAGGCTAGATGCAAACCAGATCACCAAGTAATAGCCCACAGACCAAGAGCTGTAAGACAACATCATACCACCATGACTCTTTATGTGTACACAGTTTCCAAAAGTGTAGATGGCTTTGCAGGTAAGCTGACAGTCACAAATTTAACCAATCACGGTAGAAATAAAATTACTGGGAACATATCTAAGATAATAATGAGTAAAATTATTCAGGAAAATGGATTAAGCTTCTCAAAAGTAAGAGCAACACAGTGCTTTGGTCATTGAAATAACCTAACTATTTTTGTTATCAAATTACACAGGTTCTGTTACACGACTTGAACAGTCAATCTCTATTTGTTGTTATCATTGCTACCTCAAAATAAACATGGTGACTGTTCTCTTTGTTGCTGCCTTGTAAAGCTCCAGGAAGCACCAGGGAGCTATACAGTAGAGCATTTAACTAAAGGAATTTGAATAAGGTACCTTAGTCAAGGGTTCAACAGCAGTGTTCAATGTGTTTTGAACCCACACCTATCTACTCTATGGACGTTGAGCAACTTCCACATCCCTGAAGAGCCATGTGGCAATGTTTTTTCGTTAGAAACCCTAGTGAACAGAAGATTAAGCTGCAGAAGTGAGAAATTATTTCACCTATTTAATGCAGGTAAATAGGTTAGTTTGAGCAAAAAGCGGAATTTAGCCAGGACACTAGAATCATTTACTCTTTTGAACTTTGTTGTTCATCTTTAGATTTACTCATTGTTAAGCCCATTGTATCTCTCATATTTGAGGAATTTAAAAATGAAAAATACAATTTATGTCACAAAAAATATAGTTGCTCAACGATTTATTTCCATCGTAGCAACAATAACAAACAATATCATTCTTAACTGAACCCAATCAGGGAAAACCAGGAAAAAACAGAATTCCATTTGCCAGCTGTTTGAAAACATGGATGAAAAACAGGTTTCACTCTCATAAATTACAATATTTGTAGAGGGAAGGGGTGAGCACCTGTGAAATTGAGGTCAGGAAAGGCAGTGCTCATGTTGTGCAATGTTGAGGGCACGGCTGTGAGGGCAATGGAGAGGAAAATGAAGGTGAGCAATGCTGCTGAAACCACAGTTCCTATTTCCAGTCATCCTGTACCTGAAAAACTCTAGGAATCCCATCTTCTCTACAGTAGTTTTCCTAAACATCCCTTCTCAGGGTGTGCAGTCTTTGATTTAACCTGAAGCTCTCAAGTACTTGCAAAATACCGTACATACATTTTTGTTGTATAAGGTCAAGGTTATTTGTTTTTTACTTAATTCATGTTTAGATAGAGTAAATGGAATAGACAAAGTCTTAAAAAGGGGTTCATATTTTTATGTGAATAGACAGTGCAGCTAATAATCTACCCAACTAACTTTCAAAGTTTATTTGACATCAGTGGCACCAGGTCTTTTCAGCATCTCACCTGAATTATAGTTTGCACACATTCAAGCCAAATTACTACTGTATTTAAATCTGGATATGCAGACATTGTGGCTCAAAACTGGCTTATATCTGTCAAAACCTGAAAATAAGTAAAGTAAATGCAGGTCTCCACATTTTGCAGACTTCAATTAAAAACAGTTTAAAATGACAAAGGTTCTAGCTACAGTAAATCGAATTTCTATATTATATGTAACTACACTTAGAGCAATAAATGATAGAATTATAATTTAATTTAACTTGTTTGTAATGTAATCAAGTATAAACCAAGTATAAAACAAAGAACTAAATGGAAATTTAAAAGGGAAAAAATATTATTTTACTCCTTTTTTGAATGTGTAAGAAAATCTACGTAGATTGGACATAGTGCTCCCAAACTCTGTTTCAAAAATCATTAATTATGTTTCAGAGATCAATACAGATTCTACCTGACAGAGATAGAATAGAAAGAACTGAATTTATCTGAACAATTTAAAGTATCTGTCTATTAGAAAACAAAACTGGTATTTTCAACTTTATCCGTAATATATGTAGCAGGCAAATCAATTAAAAACCTGAGTGACTCTGAATATTTAGCAATCTGTAGCTCCTGAAGGAGTGTGATAAACCAGGCACTGCCTGATATAGACCTGGAAACAATGGCTTTTGTCTTTGCATGCAATTCCTTTATTTAGCCCTGGAGTTGACTTTTAAATTAGTCTCTTATTCTTCTACTGGATGTAATATTAACACATCACAACGGGCATTAAGCACTGTTACCTGTTTGGATAACATAAGAGGCCTATAAAAATGATAGTCACTAACAAAACAGAGAAGCCCCAGATATGTGGATAAATGTCTAACATCATCAATGCCAGCTAGTGCTGAGAAAATGATCTGAAAAATGTGGGAAAAAACATAAGCCTATGTGATTTTTACTTAACACGTAATGCTTGACTTAATTGCTTAGGAAGAAAAGCCTCCTTTCAAAGAATATGTTGGATATAAGAGATGACTTGTGTCATTCAAGGCATTCTCAACTCTCTGAGCAACAGCAGCTCATGATATAGTGAGCTCTGAACACAACTACAGTTTCAATCATGCTTACAGTTCAAGAATAGGAAGAGTAAAAGTAGTCAATTCAAAGGCAATCATTTCAAAGCATATCACAATGAGAATGACCAATCTGAACATGAAAAAGGCAAACAAATGATAAAATGAATATTACAGAAAAGCCGTTCTAAATATTTTAGGGACGGATTTAAAAATAGTTAGTCTGTCTTAGTTTCTGATTTCAAACTAGATAGTTTTTTTCTATATGAGAGCTATAGTACATATGTAACACAATACGCAAAAATAAAGTCTTAACTTACTGTAAATAGCACATACAGTAGCCCATCCAGATCTTCGAAGTTGGACCCCTACAAACAGGCACAAATGATGAAACCCGCCTCATTCATTAGTGCTGCGTTTGTGCTGTTAAAAGTAGCATTTGTGCAAAAGTAGCATTTCATTTCCAAGATATAGCGCCTTGTTTTTTCAGAGTCGTGGGAACTCAGCTCCCATGCAAAGTCATAGGGGAACTTAACTGGTCTCATTTGTTAGTACTATGTTTGTGCCGGTTTGTCCCCTTGAAAGTAGCTTCCCAGCTGCTTTTGTTCCCAAGATATAGCACCTTCTTTCTGGGGGTGTGACGTCACTTAGCCCCCCTACAATGTCGTGGGGGATCCAAACCAATCTAATTCGTTAGTGCCTGCATTTGTGCCAGTTTGTGCCATTGAAAGTAGATACCCAGCTGCTTTCATTCCTGAGATATAAAGCCTTCTTTTTCTGGAGGTGACCTTACACAGCCCCCCTACAACGTTGTAGCAGAACCAAACTGGTCTCATTCATTATTGCTGTGTTTGTGCAGGTTTGTGCCATAGAAAGTAGCTTCCCTGCTGCTTTCATTCCCAAGAAACAACACCTTCTTTTTGGGGGGTGTGATGTCACTCAGCCCCTCTACAACGTCGTAGGAGAACCAAACCAGTCTCATTCGTTACCCCACATGGGAGAGAGAGAGGAAATGTAGGCAGAATCCTCTGGTTCACCCACTTTCATATCACTGGTCTTTTAATATGTCACAGAAAATATAACACCCTTATCAGAGGTTCAGCACCTCTACTGGAGAAGAGGTACATCCCTTTCCTAATGCACTCCAAGCCTGCTAAGAGTAGAGGGAACCCAGGCAAACTATTCCTACGTAGCCAACTTTTGTCTGTTCAGGAAATCCTGGTTGAAATTAGCTAATGATACATCCCAGGTTTAAACTACAGATGTATCATGGGATGATGCCTGGATTATAGAGCTCAACTTGTGCTCAGGCAAGACTTTTTACCAGTTGAGTCACCCAAGAGGCCCCTAACAAATGCAGCCTTTTTAAGTGCTTCCTGCAGGTGCAGTAGTCTGTGTTTAATCCCTGTAAATCAAGGTAGGAATTATGACTGCAGGGTAGACCTTTAAACATCAGTTTGATGTCACAATCCTCAAACACCCACTTCCTCAGGCAATCAAAGTTTGCACTTGCAGATTTCAGGTGATGGTGTAGTTTTTTTTTTGTCAGTGCTACTGTTCTGAGACAGATAATGATTCATAATGAATCTGACATTGTGTGCATTTGTAGCTAGGTTCTGGAGATTTTTGATCTTTTGAAAATTTAAGTCTAAGTCTCATATTCTTACATACCCCAGTTACTGTGTTTGACATATTGGATGGCATACCATTTCTGTTAAGGCACATACCACAGCACCATAAGTGTGCTAGAATCTGATGACTTAAGTCAGGGTGGATTTAATTTTGGACCAGTCGCTACAGCATTTGGTAAATCAGCTGTACTCCAGCAGAGTGTTGTCTGTTATCAATTTGAGTATGGCATTAGCATAAAGTTGGGGTAAAAATATACCTTTATTTGTCTCCTGACTGGACCTAAAAGAACTCTGTAACCTTGGTGAGGATTACCACATGTGTATCATCATGAAGCAAGCTCAACAGCCATTGAGATATTCCAAGTGGTGCATCTCCTGCCTAAACTGCTGTTGAGAACTTGGTTGCCAGTGCATTGTTTGTTAAGTATGGAGAAAGCAAGAATTTTTACAGGCCTTCACGTTACCCAGAGTGACTCCAGAACTGAAGGAGTACATCTGTATTTCACCCTACCAGTATTGAATCTTCATTACTCATTTCCCAGGTTCCATGGCATGGATGAGGGGATGGACTTTATAACTTAATAGCTTTTATTGCCCCTTCCTATTCACACAGCTAGCCTGCATACTGCTATCATAAAAATAGCCTATTGCCCTGCCATAATGCATGCCTAATAAAAGATCCTGGTTTTATTTCAGTTATTTTGTCTTACCAAAAATAATAGGTAGTGGTGTTCTAAGCAATACAAACATATTTGTGCATGTAGGTTCATGAAATTATACTCTTATGCCTTATCATCACCTAAGACCTAATGGAATATTTCAGGGGAACCACATGGCCCCTTCAGGAGGCACAGAAGGTAAAGGGTTAAATTAAGCAGTGGTATATATTTATGACTGACCAGAGAATTAATGAGGGTGGACTGTTAGACCCAAAGTGCAGAAACTAAGATTGCTGGGTGTCAAAACATTGACCAGAGAGGGTCAGAGGTCAGGTCAGAGAAGATTAACAAATACTAGTCTTATTCCCTTACCCCTCTTAAGAAATCCAGCTTCAGTAGGAATTCAGGAAATTGTATATAACACACAGAAAACTTGTATTCTGTAGCTATTGTGCTGCGGCAACTCCTGTGCTTTGTAAAACATTCAGGTTTGGAGGTAGTGTACTGGGTAGTAATCACTCCAAGTGAAGCATTGGGAGTGAAAGTCAGTTAAGCTGCCTCTACATTAGCTGCAGTGAATAAAGTTTCTGTATTCCTGTGTGCTGAGAGTCATCTTCCCTACTGCAATGTTACAGTATATACCTTATATGCTGTATTTATGCAGTACATTTATACAGTATTACACATCTTTATTTTGTAATCCTTGTATTTTCTTTGGAGGTACAGCAGGTATTTCTGGACAAGTGCCAAGCATTCCATTATTTGTAAACCTGAATGGAGAAACGAGTCATTAAAGAAAGTTGTTTTATTTCCCACAGTGAAAGCTTCTTTTTAGGGCAGATCAATGCAGATTTTCTATCAGTGGATAGCCTGTCAAAAGGCAGCAGAGCTGGAATGACTGAGATAAAAACTATGAAATGATATTTTAGAAAACATTACCAAACTTCCATTGCAACATAATTGTTTCCAAATAGTATATCAAATAATTCAAAATATTGTTGACACATTTTTTATTTTCACAATGATGTTCTGCAACCAATAAAAATATCAATATTTGTAATGCATTTCTTTTTAAAACTGTACTAAAAACATAATAAAAACAACTGTATTTAAAATAAAAACCGTCATGTTTTTTTTAAAATGGAAAACCATGACAGCATCAGCATGTAATTCATTAAACTGACATCAGTATATATAAGCAATCCTGTCGTTACACTTTGAGGTTTTTTTTTCTTAATTTGATTTCAAACAAACAAAATCAAATTGTGAAATGTCTTTATAGATTACAAAATCCATAATAATATGCTATTCATCCTAAAATGTAGAAGCTACAAGGAACACGATTTAGTAAAAATGATCAAAAGTCCAGCAATGGTATGTGATACAGCAGCTGCATCTTGCTACATTTAAAAAAATACTCTGCAACTTCAAGTTACAGGGACAAAAAAAAACAGCAATGATGTTTTTACATCCCCAGCATAGACAACAGACTATTCCATTATCTCCTACTATGAATCCTAGAAGCATATGGTTCTAGAGTTTTCATAATGGGATACAGCCCCTGGATATTTCCTTCAGTCATTAATTTGAAGGTGCAGGTCTGGTATTGGTCTGTGTTCTGTGTTGTAAGGTATGGTTAGCACAGTGTTATTAAAAAACAAGATGACAAGTTTCCTTGAAAGCAAACATTAATTTTATAAATAGCTAGTGTTATCCAGAAACTGCTACTTTAATTTACATTTCAATTGCTATAGAGCTCCTGGTGGTAGTTTATTTCCTTCAATAGCACTATCTCTGCCCCATGTGAAGAATAAATACATGCAGAATGTGCGGCAAATCCATTTGATTGTAACTGAGCCACAAACAGCAGATAATCCCACGACTATATTATATAATTAGAACTTCCCATGCTTCCCATGTTGAAATGCTCCACAGTTCAACATTCACAAAACGTACTGTATCCTATGAGAAAATAATAAATGTGTAAAATATATATGTGCACATCTTCAGTAATATTTGATTTGATTTTTTGTGTTTATTTGATTGACAGTTCAATAGATGAATACAGAATTTTGTAATGTGAAGAAGGTGAAGGTGGTCAACTGGAAAGCATAATTGTCTGAAATTATAAAATATAATAATTCCCTGACCTTTTGTATAACCGGTTCTCACCAGCAGTTCTTTCATGAATACCCCTGGCAAGCAGAATCCTTCTAACAGTGCTACACACAGTTTGCCATCTCAGCAACTTCAGAATATCAGAAAGGACACAGATACATTTTTGTTTTTCTATTGTCCAAAGGTCAGGACTGTAGGGAATGGGAACACAATGGAAAAATCCATCTGACCACAACATGAAAACTCAACACAAACTATCTAGTCTGCATTCAAACCTAGGATTTACTAGGATTATGTGAAAACTAGGAGCTGCAAAACAGTAGTACTACAACTTCACCATTGTGACACCCAAACTGAATGTACTGTATTATGCACCATGAATTGTTAGGAAAAACTGCTAGACCCAGTGATTTGAATGTCAATGAATTTTGAATATCATGAGTCATTTGGCTTTCTTATTACGTTCATCATTACTTTATGCACCAGCAGAAAACAATTTACAGTATGTGTGTACTATACACATTGTATTGTGCGACTCCCAAAACAGTATTAACCGAGCATGAATTTGAATGCTTTCCTGTTGATTTTGTGGCTGGACAAAACACATAAAGAAAAGGCAATGCCAAATGTAAAGATGCTATTTACTTGACTTGTTTTTCAATGATAATTTGAAACTTTTACATAATAACTTTGCAAGTTTTGATGGTAAATAAAAAAGACAAAATGCAAAAAAAACAGGTTATATTACAGAACTTAATTTATCCCATTTCCAAATTTGGCAAATCTTCCATTCAAAACAGATTAAAGAATTATAATACCCTGTTGAATGTTTACTTTGGCAAAGAATACATTCTAGCATACATTCTCTCTTAAGCTTTCACCTTAAGGGGTTACTGTCCATTCTTGTTATTCTCGTCTAAACAACAGAGGTTGATGAATGTATGATGAAAAGAGGGATGAGAAAGGCCCTTTAAATACTAACTTTCCACACATGTGAATGAGGGTGGGTGTGAAACCCAGTAATGTGTTCAGGGATAACTATTAACCCCATCCAGCTTTTTAATGACTGAAAAAAACTGTTTTAAAAAAATCAACTAGAGATCAATTAACTTAACTGATGAAGAGCTCACCCAGAGTGAAAATCAGAAAACACAGGGGTCTTCCAGGGCCTGGGCTGACCATACTGTGCTAAAACACAAATAAGACGTTAACAGCATTAAACTGTAGCTGAGTGATTTTGTATCAGAGATCCTGTAGCGACACCTAGAGGCTATAGACTGTCATTCCTTATGTTTTTTTGTACCTGGAATGAGACCAGTTAGCAGTATGCAACTACTAACAGCAATCAAAATTTCAATTCTAGCATTATAAAAATAGGCAGTGTAATTACATTTATCTGGTGGAATGTGAAGTTAAAGAGGTCTCTGTAAAACCCCTCTCTGATGCTCCAAACTTAAGATCAAGAAGGAAAAAGAAACAAATACTGTACTAGTGGTTCCAATACTCATTTGTTATTTAATGTCTCTCATTAAATAACCATTACAAATGTGATCAGGGACCATGCAACTAACATCCATCTTAAAAAAATAGTAATTAATACCAGAATCTGATTATTGGGTGCTTTTGCAGATGGCAAACCATACTTAGTCATAACTATGCAGGACAGAAACAGCCAAACCAGAATCCCATGTAATGCTGTTATTTTTACAATAAAATAGCAAATAATTCCCTATACTTACATCGTGATTTTCATTTTGAAGGCTCCTATAGTGTTTTACGTATAGGAGGGGAAATCTTCTTCATTCACCATTGAATTTTCAGCATCCACCTACTGAGCACATAGAGTCCACTTTGTGCCAGCATTCTCACTAGCAGAGTACATACAAGTAAGAAATTAAAAGGTATTAGTCCCAAATATAACAGATTTAGCCAGAACACCTCAATTAACAACCCTACTCTAGTGGCCAAGTATTCAGAACCTTGATTTAATGGCTCATCTTATACATACTGTACATCACAATGTCTTTGGTCTGCGTACTGGGGCACTGCTTTGGAAATTCTAGGCTACCTACTGGTTCACCAGTACCAACTACAACTGCATCCATTGAGGTCTTCTGGTCAGGTACCGTCCAGACCAATCCTTGCTTGATCTGATGGTATCAGGCTACAGTATGGTAATCCTTGCTCCATAGGTAACCTGGTCCAGAATCCCACAATACTCTATGTAAAGTCATACCTCTTGTTCTCAGTTTTAAATTAATTTCCCGTTCCTTTTTATCCTCTTGTTTATGTTGCACTGCTTGTTGATTTCTTTGAATACTTGGGTTAGGTTCCATTGTAGTCTCCTCTGTTAAAGACTAAAAAGATTCAGTTATTTCAGCCTGTGAGTGCAGAAAATTTAAGCTTGAGAATTTACCTGGTTGTTCTTGCTTTATTGACTCAAGAGCAATGGTGCTTGCTTAGTAACATGGTGATTAAAGATGAACAGAAAATTCTAAATGCCATACTGTATATACAAAATCCACAATTTGTACATAACATCATTTAAACTTTTGCACCACATACAAAACACCCCAAGATTGTGTGCCTTTGCTTCTGCTCAGATATTGTATCTGTTAACTGTTATGGACGCTTAACTCTTTTTCAAAGGTATTGATTTCAGGCTTACAAATATGCCAAAGAATTCTATGATTATGCCCTGTGACAGACTGGTATCCTGACATCTGCCTGTTGCTTGCTGGGATAACCTCCAGCTCCCATGTGACTCTATTGGAAAAAGTGGTTAGAAAATAGACAGATGTATGGATTATTGCATTCAATGGTAACTTCTGGGGTGAAATTTCAATTCCTATTTATTGTTTATCAAGCTCTATAAATGCCTCTCAATACTAGATAGACTGCTGATGTACAGTTGTTCTTACAATGTTATAGACCAGACAGTAGGCAGTGATGACATTAGTAAAATAAACCTGAACATCTCTTGCACCTCGCACCTGGCACCTCGCACCTCTCGCACCTCTCGCACTTGTTCTTTCAGAACAGCTTACAACCTCTGTCATTTTCTACATCCTCTACAGAGGATACAGAATCCAGAATGCACTCAATAGGATTAATACGAGCAAACTATTGTGGAATATTGTACATCCTTTTGTCCTTGTATCAGAATACTGTATCTGTGCTAGAGTAAAAACACCTACGGTGGCAGCAAACAACGCAGTATTGTTTTATTTATAAAAAATAGAAGGCGTGTCATATTCCAAAAAAATGAAACATGTCCATCATTACACCTATTTTTGCTTGAATCTATTTAATGAACAGAGATAACAAAACTTTACAAAAGTTTAGATTAGTGTAAGTATTATAGGATGATAGATCTTTGTAACTTTTTATATGTCCTTAGAATGCTGACTACAAAGAAAACTACATTTATTGGTACAATGTATTTTTTAAGCATTTCTGTGATTCACTGTTTTAAAGAAAGTGCTGTGTCAGGTCTGAACTGTAGCAGCTGAGTTTCAAGCCTCCAAATGGAAGCCATTAGCCCTCCAAAAAGCCATGTGTGTGAAAAGGATAAATTTCACATTACAAAATTACAATCGTTAAACATTTTGCTTATGCCTCATTTCTCTTGGCAGGGAGTATACCTCACTAGTGTAAGAAAATAAAGAAGTGAAGGGAACATGAAGCTTGCTGAAAAATAAGCATATTTCAGACCCTGGCTGTGGTATTTATGGAGTGTTAGGTAGAGTACTTGATGACTGCTTTGAAAATCTATCAGGCTCAGACTGCTCGAAAACATAACATTCTTTTCTTTAGTTCAGTTGTCAGTAAATCACACCTAATGCTGTAATGTGTTTTTTTTATGTTCTTTGCAAATCAAGACCCAGTGAGTTGTTTGTGATGGAGAATATGGTGCTGTACTTTGTTATTAAATTTGTTTCAAGTGTATATTTCATGTTCTTTATGCATATTAAAGTATCAAAACAATCACATTACTGGGACTTATTGTACTTATAGAAAAGATTCCAAAGTGATTTTAGTCATTGTTGAACCTGAGCCAAAGAGAAAGGTAAATTATGCCCTTGTTTCTACTTACCACTGGGAGAGCTTCGGACCACATGATATCACTGGATTCTGTGCATTCTAAAGTCATGTGAAGAATATGAAAGCATGCTGCAATTCGTGCAAAAATATGTTTCTGTTTATTTTTCCTTAAGGAGGTAAAGTATTTGTCTTCTTTGTTTATTCAGCTAATCATTTATGTGATGCTTCAATCAAAAGCAAATTGGTGACTTGCTCAAAAAAAAAACCCTATGATTTAGAAGCAGAGCCAGGAATAGAAATAGGAACTTTGTTAATTTTAACTACTGGACCACCTTGTCTTCTAAAAGGAACATATCCCTTTCACTCTTATGTTTCTGGTTGGCCACATGCTTTGGGTTTGTGTCCATTTTAAGTAATACGTGTCACCATTGAACATTTTAAGCAAGAATTTTGGAAATAACAATACTGTTAGAAAGTTTTGAAGGGAGTAGTGTTTAAACCATCATTAACTTTGAGCCCTGTCAAGTATGAGACTGGTTTTAATTTGTATTAGTTCTGCTGCATGAAGTATGGTATCAGCAGTGTTCGAGAAATCTTGTTTAGATTTCTGTACTAGGTTTTTTATCTCTTCCTATTATGCCATTTAAACTTTTAATGCTTCCATGTTTATATCATGTTTACATACAAAACAGTCTGCCAAAGGTTTGAGTGCCATTTAAGTCTTAAAATTGAAAACACTAGGCAGCCTTAAATTTCCAGTGCATATGAGTGGTTGAAAATAAAGCTTGACCAGAATTTAAGATTGCTAAATGCTTGGCCAGTGTAACAATTATTATTTGGTATATTGTACTGTACAGTAAGTAGCTACACTATCAGGATTGGACAGAACTAATAAGCTACCAGGCATTTTGAAGGACAAATGAGGTTATTGAACTACTGTTGTGCAACAGCAGTAACAAATGCATAAAAACTGTTCTCAGAAGGACAGTGTACCTCTGTCTAGCTCACAATTTGCAATTTGTGGAAAACAATACTTTTCAGGTAACTAAGTTTATGGACACGGCTATAAAATAAACCTCATCTTAAAGATCTGATAAAGTGGACCACCTGATTATGAATGTAAGGAAGGTCTAACATTTCAGAAATGTTATGCCCTTAGATTGGGAATAACAAAGACAATTAACTTTTTTTTAGTTAAAACTAATACAGATCAATATCACCTCTACTTTAGTAGTTTTCAATTCTGAGGAGATAGCAGACTTCAACCCATCAAGAGCAGCAACGATAATTACCACTCTAGTGACAGCCAGTTTATTTACTAATAAAATAGGTTGAGTAATTTTGCTCTATTTTTTTAACATGTTCCTTCCTAGCAACCATTACCATATATGAACTAGTGGACAAACTGATTTTATATGTACTAAGCTATTATGTACTGTATACAGTATACAGTAATTGAATGTGTATAAAGACATCTGTGGGTCTAATAAAGTGAGACAACCAATTTTAACTGTAAAAAAGCACTACCTTAAAATTTCTTAAAGTATATTTTTGAGTGGGTCTGTATGTTTGCCAATAGCAATTCAACTGCTTGAATATACTCCAAGTGTGTTCTGCAACTCAACTGAGAGAGAAAGTATTGAAGTATGAGAAAAGTGAGCAGATGGTTCCTAATATCTTCTCAGTGTGTTTTGTTAAAATGTGGATGAGGAGGTAGCAATTTCTGTAGCTTGTGGCATATGTCATAAATTAACTTTCCATTCTGCATCAGCAGAAGTGATATACAATATGTAGGAGAGAGCAACAACTCTATATTTTTAATTTCATATATGGTAGCCACTGTTTGCACTGTTTGCAAGTGAAAGTTATATATTATAAGTGAAAGATGCACAAATTCTGATGGTTCCAAGTAACACATTACATTCCTGCTTTATTCTTCTTCAATTCTCATGGTCACTTCTGATACTATCAGCAGTAAAACTGATTAAATGGAAATTTTCAACTAAGTGTCAGGAGGGATGATGACAAGCAAGGCATTTCTGTCCCAACTGTTCTAAATCACCATCATTCCCCATGTCATTTCTAAAAGCTACATACAGTATATCCTCCACAAATCCCCGTCTTTTTGCATGTCGTCTCAAGCACCCCACTGCCAGCCCATTTCCACCTTCTCAACGCCCCTTAGTGACTCCTCACTCTGAAAGGAGGGGCCCGACCTACCCGTCCTACAGCCAGGAAGCTGGCCTCAGCCAAACTGATGAAGCCAAATCTCACTACACCTAAATACTCTGTAAGCATCCTCAAACACATCCAGTTCTAGGGTTTCATTATTCCTTATTCTTTATTTCTCATTAAAGCATCAATGATGCAATGACAGAATGAACCTGGCTACCAACACTCATTAAAGCAGGCTGAATACTACTTTATTTTCAGGGTGCACAGAGTACAATTCCCTACTTTATCGAACATTTGCTCCAGATTTCACTATACTACATTAATAGGTTTTAAACAATGGTTAAACCACATAAGCAGTTTCTTGTGTAAAATTCCGTTCAATAGCCAGCCGTGCTGAAATGATCTGTCATCTGGTGTAGTACATTCCCAAGCACCTATTAGATCAGGCATATCACCAGCTGGATAACTTCACAAGAACTAATAAAAATAATGTCAGTACAGCACTGTAGCGAAAACAATCTTAAACTCTTCTGTACAGTAGCTTGTTCTGACAGAGAACAACATCTTAAGTGCTTAGAAGAATTCAAAAGGTATTTTTTTGTACACATACCTTTTGATGGGCTCAACAGCATACTTTCATTTGTAATCTTTCTTATGATGTTATGCATATTGATATTATATCAGATATATATGAATGAAAAAAAAAATTACCTAAAAGCTCGATTTGTTTTAAAAGAAAAGTTTTGCATTATTCATTTTCTGTCACATGTAAAGACGCACTGGTTCAACAAACACCACTTTAACTCCCCCGAATCTCTCCCTAGTATTTTTCTTTGATATCACCAGACCAAGGGGTATAAAAACGAAGATGAAAAGGGTTCTGGAAAATGTGCTTTCACCTTGAAGCCTTAAACAGACATGAGCTGGCAGCCTTGTACAGTCACGGAGCCAGGCTTGCCAATAGGCATGGAGAAAGGCCAGAGCACAAGCTGTTTGTCTTGGAATTCCAATCCCTTTGGTTAGAAACAAAAATGTGCCTCCTCCCATCTAGAGGATCATGTGTCTGCAAGAAACGTCAAAAAAGTTTCACCTTTTCCCACTTGTCTGAGATGAGGAATCTGATGTGGGGGAGATAACAGGGTTGTTTCTGGCTTTTGTACCAAAGCTGTCATCTTTTGCTTAATGTGAAGACCACACAAAATATTCATTTGAAGACTGACTGCTCCAATGCCCTTACATGGCTTGTATAGTTATCATTCAAAGATATCACGTTAACTAGTGTTTGGGAACTAAAAAAAAGGTAGTTTGCAGCTAGTTTTTCAGCACTGGTCTCTTTGGAGAAGCTAACAGTTTCAAGAAACTTTAATAGTGTAATGCAATGTAGTCTGTAAAACCATTATGTTACAACCACTTTGAATCCATTTTTTTAAAATAATAATTTCAATTTTAAAAAATAACTTATTGAATCATTCAGTCCATTTTGATAGAATGCTCCTTGTCACTTTTTGCAAAATACAGTATCAATATTTGTAACATCTGCAAATTTATTGAGGGACAAGATAGTGACAGATAGGGAGCCTGATACTGTACTGTGTATTTTTTTTTCTTATGTGACCATGTCTTCTACAGTATCTTAGGTTTATTGTTTCACTAAGTGTACTACTGAAGGTACAGATGGTTTCACATGAGATCATGTCATGTGACCAAAAAATTACTTTCAGTGCAAAAAAATAACAGACTTTTCAAGATTTCAAAAGAAGCATAAGAGTACAGCCAAAAACAATGGCTTTTTTTGTAGATAATGGAATAAGTATTTCTCATTGCAATAGCCTTCTTTCTGGCAGAATACCACTAATTTGGTTGCCGGGCTAACAGCAGAGTACTACCTGTCTGTTTATCACTTGGAATGTGGTTTCAGGACTCCTCCGTGTAACTCCACAAATAGAATGAGCGTAAAAGGAAAGTTGGTATTGAAAATGGTGGTATTGAGGAAATGTATGTTATTTAAGAAACAAAAATGTAAACAATGCAAGGAGACATCAGTTTTCTCCTGAGGTAGGTCGTGTACTATTTGTTGTTCAGCCATAATCTTAATCTTTGCTTTATGAGGCTCACGATAGATGTACTGTAGAATAACTTTTTTATAGCCTCTGTGCTGTGCTTTGCACAGTAGGATAATGTACCCAGCCAACATTAAGATTAAATAATCTGTTGGTGTTGGAAATATAAGGACACTAGTTGTTAATAAAACCTTTGGCAAAAAACAGAAGAGAGTCTGTTTATTATTAGCTGGTTATTTTAATTTTTTCTTGTATTATTGAAGGTTCAAGTGGTTACGGCAGCACTACTGTATGTTGCAGTCAGCAGCACCTCCTGATAAGCTGTGATATTGTGAGAATTGATGACCAGCAGATGGCAAACATCAGCCATTTTCATTTTTAAACTATTATATTTCCTGCAGGACAGTTGGTGTTTTGAGGAAAATCATTTTGTGAACTTTTAACCAAAATCACAGTGTATGGTTTTGAAAATAGTATTTTTCCTATCGAGAAGAAAATGCGCCTCTTAAATTTGAATCTCTTTGACATTAGAGGAATTGTGTGAGTAAAACAGAAATTCTTCCCTACGATACAGTAAGAAACACGCTGATATACAATATTGATCTAACTGTATTACAGAACCACACAGACGCCAATCCATTCAACCAATAAAATCAATTAGATGCCTGATTAATGTGTCACATCACATCCTGAAAGTTTCTGAGGGTGTCTTTTGCAATAATGCCAAAGACCACACCTTCCCTACAAATCTGAAATATACTGTATGTACTGTAGCAGTTCTTTTCACATGAAATGTTATATACAGGGCCTAAACTTCATTCTTTTGACATTTTGCTCTTGTATTTGTTTTCTTTACATGACATCTAATCATATTAATGACAAATACTATCACAGGAACGATGAGGAAACAAAAAATCATTGTGGTTTTCAATTAGTCTCACACTTAAATGCATTTGTACCTTGGCAGCCTAGAGACAGTTCGTTTTTTAATTAAATTTATTGACATATTTTTGTGCTTCCATGCTTAATTTGTCTTACCATGTGCCACAAGCACTAAACGGATTGAAATAACAGTCTCAGACACAGAAAGAATAAAGACAGAAAATAGACATGTGGACAAGAAACTAAGGAGATATTTTTAAAGTGTTCCTCAAGCTTACCTTACCTCTCTTGGTCCTCATCTTATATAGATATTTGCACATTACATGTGAATTAAATCTTACAGGGAAACAGTTCAACATTACTGTATAGTATATATTATGTTGTGTTATGACAGTATGAACATATTAATCTGTGCAAATGTTTAAACAGATCATATTTTCATGCATATTTTCCATATTATTTTTATTGATATTAAGGAACACCCAGAAGGTCAAAAAAGTTACATGTATTTTGAAAGTTGCTTTCAATTCTTGTATGAATCCTATATTTTCAAATGAAAAAAAAATAAAGTGGTGTCAGACTTATAGATGTAGTTCTGAGAATATCTAGCCTATAATTTCATATTTGTCTCTCCCAAAGCTGTCTAGATTTCACAAGTCATCAAACACATACAGGGTTAAATCACAATAGAATGGTATGTATTTTAGTTAAGTCTAAAACTACAATTTTACAGCTTCTTTCATGCACATACTGTACTGCACAGGAGGATCATATACAGTATGCTTGCACCTAATTGCTTGTCAGTTTCCTTGGGCAAGGTCATAAGCCATGGATTATACCCTTTATTATCCTAAAACTTAGGCTCCTTTGATCTCTAAATCTAAGTTGGGCCTGGTTAGTATCTGAATAGGAAGCATCACAGGAAAATCTAGTTATTGCCAGAACTTATTGCAATCTTTCCCCTTGACCAGGAATTCTAAATGGCCATGGTGACAGGGCAAATGAGCTATCAAATAAAGACATTAGACTGAAGTCCTCACTATCTCTGGTCATTAAATGTCCCAAGGCATAAAAGGCATAAGTTTGATTTAAGTGCCCTGGCAGAAATTCAACTCAAGCTACTGGTGCAAAATGACTGCCATACTTTATATCATTACAGGGTGCCTGCACTATAGTTGTGGATTGAGGGACTCCCCTCCTATCTTTAAAGGGCTCTGAGGCCATTCAGGATAAATAGCACTACTGTATATACATTCCAGGTATTATTATCAGTCAGCACACATTTTCAAATGAGACTAATCGAAAATGGTCATTTAGGTGAATTGGTTTACTTGGTGCGGTGCTGTAACAAATATCTAACAGGCCTATACAAAAATCTAACTCAGCGGTGCTTTATATGTAATGGGCTTTTAGTTGTTAATCTCTAACAAGTAAAGGTGCCAACAACATCTTAGAATTTATTGTTGCAACTTTAAAAATAATTATACACATTAGTTCTTCTATAAACATATTAGAAACTCTTACATAATTAGACCTTTTGAATGTTTACCTTCACCATGGAATAACACTTAAAAAAAAATACTTGCAAGGAGAGATCATCCAAAATTTTTAACACGTCCCTGCAGATGCCAGCATAATACCTTCTCAGCTATCAAAGACACCAAATCTAATTCCTGTCAACAGGATGAGCGAAAAACAATTTTTAAAGAATGGGGATTTCTAAGCTGTAAAATGTAATTTGTCCCATATTTTTCAATCATGGAAAAAGATTTCAAGTACAAATTCATCAAGACAAACATTTTGTCAGATCTTAGGAGAAATGTCTGAACTTATGGTCATACTGTAACTTTCCAGAATTTGTTCTTTTCTTAGTAGCTCTTACAGTATATCCCATTATGAGGGGCCTTTTGGATTAACTCGTTTTTTTTATTTAGTTGCTGTTTGTCACATTATTCTTCAGTAGAAGGTCTGTTCAGTAGAACTTCTGGAGAGATTTTGGGATGAATCATAGAAACATCATTTTCATCATGTTACTCATATCCACATCATCAACTGCAACAATAATAAAAAATTAGTTATTATTTTAATTTTATCTGATATCTTTTTCCACATTTACAGAACTTACAGAAAATAATTGTGTCATATACATCACAGTGCAGTTTCAGACTAATATCATATCCTGGCCTTGTGAAGCAATCGTGTTATTCTTGTTTCTCAATGTGTGCAAGAGGTAACTTTGGTATTTAAATGTGATCGAATTTATACAGTGTATCACACAATTCATACAATGTATCATCATATTTTTACAATGTAAAACTTATCATTTCAACTAGATTAAAACATCCAAATGTGTGAAACATGCTCATTATACAGTAAAAATCAATTTAGTTTAAATCCTTTGCAGTGGAGCAATATAACAAACTAACAGGTAGCAGTAAAATGTTCCATAGAGCAGTATGTAGTAAAAATGGCCAATATGCAGGAGAGAACCAGAAGTAAGGTGCAGGATTAAACAATACAATAGTTGAACAGCAAATTAAGATAAATAAAGATTAAGTGCTTTCTTGAATCTGAAAGATTGAAGCAGAAGTAAAGGTTACAATAAAAATGTTACAAAAAGTTGAAATAAGGTAACCCATATTTATCAGTGCTATTATGCAAAACATAAGTATTTAAAAGAACCCATTGTTATAAAAAGTCATCATTTAGCTCAGACCTTGATAAGCTTTAATAAGACTTTTTTTTGTATAAATCAGCAACAAGGGTCAAACAATAGACCTTAGCTGGTGTTGTACAGTAGAGCAAATGAGGGCACAGTTACTGTTCACCAGTCAATCTTCCTTCATTTAAGGGTATATTGTTGATTTTTTATATGATTAATACTGTCATGTTTCTAAAAAAGTTGCATTACTTTCTATAAATTAAATTCTATAAATAATGTATTAAAATCTATTAATATTGGAATCTAAAATTATGACACATAACATAAAACCTGATGGACTTTTTAAATAAGGTGTTGAATTCAAAATGTACTTCATATTGGTAAAGTCTAAACTATGATTGATAGTCTATACTGTATAAGATACAGTACTATGCATTATTGGAAAACTTTTCTGACATATATGTTCACAAATGTCTGTATAATAAAGTTGATGGAAAAATAATTGCCTTTATTTCACAAATGTCTTGAACTAGGAAAATAAACTCTATAAATTTGAAATGGCTGAGAAACTAAGTTGACAGCTTTCAGAGTTACATCATAAATCAGTGCTGAGCACCTTTGCCAGCTGCAATCTTGACATCCAACTGAATATATGTAACAATGAAATGGCAGAGGTAAATTTCACAGCTTCATTAACAGCAGTAATGTGTACACAAGACACCTTATGAAATGGATTGTGATAACCATGGGACAAATCTATCACTTCATTAATTTTGTTTCTCCAGGTAATAATCGGAAGGGTAGCAAACACATTCTACAGTATTTATTCAGAAGCATATACTGTATTTAAAAGTCATGAATGTTAAAGAACAAATTTGTATGTGCATGTTGAATCTTATTTCAGATAAGATCAGTTACAGTATAGTATGTGTAGCATATCTGAAAGCACTGAGGAGTAATTTGCCTAATCTATATTCTATATAATCTATAATCTACAGTATATATTATTATTTTTAGGCAAAACATAACAAATCAATACATACTGTAGCTTCTGTATGTAGGTTTCAGTAATGAATTACTATAGGACGAACTATGTAACTGGACTGAAAATGTACCTACTGTATATTGCTGTACATTTTTAAAATGTGACTGTAATAATTCATCTATGCTTTTTTGTTATGATTCTAAAAGATTCCTTCAAAATGCCCAGACAACATATGAAATATTTAGTGATAAGGCCAGTGTGAGGAAAATGGCTAAAGTTGAGATACCATACATAAGAAAAAAAGAAAAAGATATATACAATGAAATGCAATTAAAAGACTAAAATCAATCTAGTGCAGAATTAAGTACTGTACTGTATATCAAAGATCATCTTTCAAAGAATGTGTACTCTCTTCTGTATCTGGGAATGTAATTTCTAGTTCAAGACAGATGGTATTTTGTTCTTTTTGTCTTCTTTGCAATTTTAAGCACAACTGCCAAGTTTTAATATTGTATCACATTTAAAATATATCATTACATCAGTAAATTTATATTTTATAAGTTTATGATATTTGACAGGTTATAATAATGACATTTGTATTTATGTAGATGTGCTAAAAGTTCATATAGATTTACTATAAAATAAGAACATTTCCTGCCCAGTTACAAAGTAGACTTTCCTTCCTCTATGATCTGAGCATCTTGAGGTAAACAGCAAAAAACATACAAATAAGGCTACAAGAAGTCAATCCTAAAGCAAATACTTCAAAATCTGGTTAACAAGGTTTGGGTTTAAAGCAGAGTTGTTAAATTACCATTTTAATGCATTTTAAGGTCCTTAGCACTAAACACTCCATTACAGTATGTACCTTTTATGATTCATTTCAAGAAAGGTAGTCTTTTGCTTTTGAAGTGCATAGAGAAAGTGTCAAGCTGTAAATTGTCATTACAGATATATTCCATTTCATGGGGCAGTCGACCAGATTTTTAAAGCCCAAAGGAGATCTAAGAAAGCAATGGAACATAGAGAAAACCCTTTGGGTTGAAGATATGACAGAAAGGAAATTTATTCTGTGCAATGAAATACTCTTCAATGCACGGCAACCATTTCAAAATATTTCCCAATTGCCAAAAATGTGTCTTCAATTTAAGATCTCTTTTTCTGTGTCCATTTTTGTTTTTAAAAACTTTAGCTTTAAAATAAAGGTTAAATGAATCTCCCTAAAAATTAAGAGGTGGATCAAGCGAACGAAGACTGCTTAATTAGCAATAGTGCTTAGTTGGTATAACCAGGTTCAAGGCAAAAGGGGTAATTAAAAAAAATGAAATGACTAAAATACCATTCTCTAAATTTGGCGATATAGAACAGTAAGTACATTACTTTTATAAGGATATTTTTAAATGAGGATTAGTTACACTTTAAAACTATGAAAATGTACTTTTATATGATTAATATTTCTAAAACAATAACTCCTATACAGTATATTTACAGAAGCTTATTATCAAAACAGAGAAAAAATGTGTTTAAAGTTTAAACAAGATCACAGTACGTTAAAACAAGATAATTAATTGGTAAACAATATATCCTAATAAATATATATATCTTGCAATATGTATACAATAATATTGTCCCATGGAAAGAAGACTCCTTCAAGCCTACTTTGTCATGTTTTGCTCTGACTGTCCATCTTCACTCTGCTCAGCTGAATTATAAACCTTCTTCTGTAACCCTGGATTTAAATTTTGCGCGGCCTACCACAGAATATCTCACTGAGTGCTGGAATGTTTCCCCTTTCACTGGTTGTGGGCTTTCCTTTCTGTTATGCTGCCACTCCATGTTTCTTTGTCCGTCTTTGCAGTACAACCCCTCCTCTATTAATGCTTTCAGCTTCCTTACCTTTTCAGACTGCAGACTACTTCCGGTGGGGTTATAAATTGTGATGAACTGTGAAGTGTCTCTTTATATTACATCTTTTCCTGAGGAAAACATTCACTCTGCAGATTAAATACACAGTTTCAACAAAAACCCTATTCTCGCAGCCCCTTATGGAAACAGAAGCTCTTTTGCTTTTTCATTGTTGGACCCGTTTGTGTCAACTCAAGTGGGTAAAAAAATTACAGCTTTGGAATGTTACCTATTTCTAACCATCTATCAGACAGCGTTTAGCATTTTGAAATCCTCTCAATATAGCTAAGCGTTGATCTTATTTAATATTTGCTGAAATGTAATTGGCAGATGCTGTACCTACTTCTGTTATTTATCATTCAATTACAGACAACGAGGAATGGAATAATGTTAAATTTAGGCAATTTGATTGGACAGTGTCCGGAAGCTGGCAGTGCTGCACTTAATGTGATTGAAATAAGTTTATGACAGCTTGCAGCTGAAAATAATTACACAACTTGGATAATGTAATAATGAAGGCATTTTCTGAAATGTTTTGTGAGCTGTTCATTGACAGGTGGCAGCAATGTGTTGGCGCCTCCTGGTCTAGGAGATGTAAATGATGTGTTGACATCAAGTTCAGTGTTTCTCATTTTCTATCTATAGTTTTTTGCTACTGACATGTACAACTCTGCACTTAACTGTAGACATTAAACATCTTCTGCCAGAGTATTGCCTACTGTAGGCTTGAATTTTCAATCTTTTCAAATTTCACTGGAGGTACTCACATTGTTTACTAATGCTAAATGTGACTCCTTTATTAAATATACCAGAATCTAGAATATAAATTAGGAACAATAGTTGTCCTGGTACAGATCCTTGTGGACTCCACTAATTTCATGACTCCAAAATGAGCGTTCAGACCTTATCGGTACTCTACATTTTCTATCCATTAACCAGTTCTGAATCCAAACACATGCATTTCCCGAAATGCTTGTTGCCTGTAATTTTAAATCAGAATCATACTAAATGAAATCATAAAAAGAAGGTGGAATACATTTTAACTAGACACAGATAATGGTGGCACTTCAAAAGTATACTTTAAAAGCCCTTGGAAAACAACATTCAAGCAGTAGCATTTTTGATCGTCAATAGCTGTTTACACATGCCCCAAGCTTTCCAAACACACTGAAATCCATATCATATAATAAACATGCTTTGTACTTCATACTTCTTCTTGCATGGCCTCCAGACAAGCAATGGCATTACAATAAGCAATTTAGCATTTCCAGTAAAATGATGAGTAAAATGATGAAGACCATCCTATTTACTTTATCAATATTTATGACTTACCTTGGTATGCCTAAGCCTAAGGCTATATACATAAAACAGGGCCTGCTTTATAATCAACTTCAGATGAGCACATGCTACATTACAATTCTCTCAACAAAGCCTAGACATTAAGTATTTTGTTTGTTTTAGTGGATCCAAAAATCCACTAAAGTGGATCCAAAAACTGTAAGATCCTACGTTCTTTAAAGATCCTCAAAAAGTTATTGATGTAAAATATAGCTACAAGCAGCAATCACCTGAGAACACACCAACATATCCATTTTTCTTATAACACAGTTTTGCATTTGACCTCAAAGAGAGGCCTGATATCATGGCCAAAGTCATTTTGTTATACAGGTTCTATTTGTGATCCAATTAACCATGTCCTTATATACTGTACACTCATTATGGAGTTAAGAACACTTGAAACTTCATTTGCTCATGATAGCTATGTTTTAAATAGTAACTTCTTTGAGATCAATCCTGTTCTAGTCTAAATATACCAAATGTTATCCTAAATGGCCAAGCACATCCTGACAATATTTTCATTAATTTATTTTGGTAAATCCAATATACAGTAGCTGGTAAATGCCACTATTCCATGTGTCCAGAACAAATCTTAATATTAGACATGACTTAACATTGTGCACCAAGTTTCATATACTGAATGTAATTTATTTGTTTTCAAATAAGATGATATTTTCCAGAAAAATTATTCCTGAAAATTCTATTAGGAGAACAATACCCTGTAACCAAACTACACTATGTGACCAATCAGCTTCATTTTCACATTTATAGTACTGTATATCCATGAGAGGTATGGGACTACTGTACATGACAATTTATGAGTCACAAAACACAACATTCCACTGAAATATAATGCTATATATAAAAATTACCCACACATTATTAAAATATTTAAAATTGTTTACACAAGAATTGTAAGAATATGGAACAAACTACGCGGCCCTGTTGCTGAAGCTGATGCCCTAGCTTCTTTCAAGAAATGAATGCATGAGATTCTTCAGTTAACTACTAAGTACAGTATACGTAGGCTGGATGGGCAGAATGGCCCCGTCTACTGTTTTTATGTTCCTAACTGTTTTCGTGTTCTTTTCATGGCCTGTTTTTATGTATATATTTCACTCTGCTTAGATTCACGGGTTCCTCTGTAAGGTGTTTTTGTATCATGTGAGCAATTGTTTTGTCAAGAACACAATTGTATGATAGACATGACATAGCATGGCTACCAAGTTTTAAACCTATTCGATGTTCAGTTTTAGAGAACAATACATTTCAAAACTCTTCAGTTTTTTTTTTCAGAAATCCAATATGATGGCTAATCCATGTTACCTGCTGGTGTAAATGTCACTCTGAAACAACTTCCAACAAGCAGCTTTTTGCTGCATTTCTTGTGTTTCAGAGAAAAACAAAATCCAGAAACCTTGTCGTTTTTCCCACCCATGACAGTTATTATATTGAATATCAATAGCTTTTATTTTCTACTTCAGTGTTAAACAGTTAAATCTTTCTCTATGCATAAGAATTAATTTCTTGAATTTGAAATGACCTAATATTTTAAAATATATACAGAATCGCTCTGGAAACTCTGGACGTTTCTGCACTAAGCATTCTGGGAACAAGTCCTGTATTGGTTGGGAAAGGATGAATGCACATCAGTATGGTTTTCCAAGACACCCACCTGCAGAGCCATTCATCATTTGACAAGTTGAAGCTTCCCAATGCCTGATTGGAGGAACTGCATCTCTCACAGATGTGGCTGCAAGCCCTCAGGTGCCCAGCAAGCCACAAGATTTACTGTTTGTCAAAAAATTGAGAGAGCCCTGGATGACTCACCCCAAACCTACTGTATCATGGAGGTATAGGAGAAAGCTGTCACTTGAGTATGTGAATGACCAAGGCCCTGACTATTGTCTTGGTAAATGAACATGTCATAATGAATAATGAAAGAGGATGCTTAAACCTCAATCCTCAATAGCATTTCATGTGCTCTTGTTTTATCTGGAAAAAAAAACTAAAAGAAAATCAAATGTATCCACTTCCTGACATCAGTTTGGCTTGATCAAGACTATATGAAAATGAAAATTCAAACAAAAAACAATGTTTTGGCAACATCATAAAAGGGACTAATCCCTTTATAATAGATGGAGGGTGACTATATTTTTTTGCTCCATGCACACAACACTGATGAGTCCTTGAGACTCTCAACACAGATAATATAGAGGAATGGCGCATAATCAATCTTAAAAGGACTGCTCTATTATATGAAGAAATCTAAGCCAAGATTAAAATTAAAACCAGAATCTTCACTGTCAGGAAGTGATAATCCTTGACAAAATTGAAACAGAATGGGAAAATGGGAAAAAAATATAAATGCTCAAGGAGATTTTGCAAGTTTCCAACCAAGGTAATTAAACTGACTGGATATAGCAGCCATTAAAACACTGAAAGGAATATGAATGCCAAGTTTAGTCAGTGACTACAAAGGCTTTTCAAAAACTGCTGTGAATATTTATAAGCACTTATTGTTCACCAAATCCATACCAGGCTATCTTGGGCCAAAAGTAAATCAGCAGAGAGAAGCATGGTGTTTGACGATCAAAGCAGTTTCTTTATTCCTCAGCTACAACACACTTTCTGTTTCCTTTTACTTTTATAAAACAGCAAGATTAATCTTTTTCTCTGTGAGATTTAACATGGCATTCATTGACCACAGATAGAAGATAAGCCTTGAAGTTTTGTCAAGCAGGAGGTTGAAGAGAGTACACTGGAGCCATTGATTTCACAGCAGAGTTAGCAATGCTCTTCAAAGTGAACGTGACTTATCTTGAAGGTTCACACTACTTCCTTTTAAGATCTTTTTACTCCACCCTTTGATGTGAACTCTGACCTTCGCAATACTGTGAAAGCTGACCTCCTTAATTCCCTTTGGACATCCAACATCTGCAAACAGAGAATGGAATGATGTCATTTCTGCAATGGTCAGTACTGCCAGTTCCTGATCCTTTCATGAGCTTGTGTTTAATGAGTGATTCACACAAGGTCACGGTAATCAAACTGTGATTTGTGTATGCCTGTTTCTACTGAAATTTGTCAAAGTATCTTTTTTCAAATCTCGTTTCCCCTGTCTTGTATTTTATATTGTAAAATTTGTAAACAAAAATTGTAGAAACTTATTTGTGATCCATAAATTAGAATTTCTGTGAAAACTCATGCTATCATATAAATAACGATAATGTTCTTTTGCCATTCTCTGTGACATAATTGATATATAAAAATAACATTTTATTGCATTGGATTGTTGCTAGCAAGGATCTATCTTGCCATTTCTAACGCATCCTACTCCCACGTCTTTTCATGAGCACGTCAAATCTTCTACTCTTGTTATGTCAAACAAATCTTGTCTATCAAGCTTTGTATGTGAGACTCTTAAAGGGAACCCTTCACCCTTGATTCACTAGAGTACCTCTAAGCTCTTTGTGTTTTATATTAGATTAGAATCTATAGTCCCTCTATTCAAAGTTCACCGTGTGGTTGCATTAATACAAGCAAACAAATTTCCACAAGAATAGAACATGTCAGAAGAGAAAAAGATGCAACCAACTAACCATGAGAGTATAGAACCAATACATTTTGGGGAATATTTTCATTTTGAGTCAGTCTTGGAGAGACTAAAACTTCAGAAATATGTGGCTGAAAGGGGCTCAAAGAGAGACCTTATTGTGAAATATGGTAATTGGCTTAGCTGTCTGGTATGTATTGAGAGTGACATGTTGTTTAGTTAGGAGTTCAGAGAAGAACTTTGGCTTTTGTTTTGTGGCTGTTTTGTTTTTTTCCTGAAGAAGCACTGATTATGTTAATTGAGAGCCCCTAAACCAGTAAGTTGCGAAATTAGGCAAGCAATGTTTTCAATTCACCTGCAAAGGATCACAAGTGCTTTTTCAGGACTTTAGAAGTTAGTGATTCCCTATAAGTGTGGTGGGCTGTGGCTCTCCAGGAACAGGGCTAACATCCCTAATGATAACATGACAGCATGAAAATGAAATAAAATATTATTTTGTTGTGTTGGGATAGTTAATTCTTCCTTTTCCACTGCAGGCTTAAGGTCATACACCAATCAGGGCCACTAACTGCTACTTCATACTACTAATCCGTTAATTACAAAATTAATTGCTAGGGTCTGTTCTACATTTTACTGCACAGTACAACAGAGGGGACTACAACTGTATTTCTATCTCCTCTTCAGATGCCAAAAGATATACAGACCAATTCCTTTGAAGTAAGCTGGAGATTTATCAAATACCAGCAGGATACAGAGAAGTGGCCATGCATTTCTTCCAAAACTATTTGTCCCAGACCAAACCATAATGATGAATGATTATTCATTTACTAGTCACACACATGCTGAACATTGAAGAAATGTTGAAGCCAAACTCATAACATTCTGCAAACAGGGATTTGCAAGTATTGCGTTGGAGTCAGAACCAACATACCAAGCTGTTATTTCTTTCTTGATTCATGCCTTCAAAGACAACACCATAAAACTCCAGTAGATACTAACAGGTAACTTCTGTTTTAAGTTTACTTCACTTTCTTTTAGGTTGCATTAGTTTTACTTTGGCTCTATCCAGACAGTCATTTCACATTATAAGTAAATACTCAAAGGCCCTTCTAGAAATATGACTACAAGTAATAGGAACAGATAAAAGCCAATGGAAGCTTTTTACCTGCAAACCGTGGGACACAAGCAGGTTCACAAGAATTAATGGACGTTGAAATGCAATGATAGGTAACCTAAATCCTAAATATCCCAAAGTAAAATAATTTGTGATGTGAAAAGCAGCTGACCATAATGGACAGCACATTACCACAATCTGTTAATCGTTTGGAAAATTTGTCTTTATTTTCTCGCCAGTTTACCCAAGTTTTCCCAGCTCCCAGAACAATATCATATTTACTGTGCATGTAATTCTGGGAAAAAAAACACTCCCACTAGTCCGCGAGAGAGTTTACAAAGGTGAGAAATCTCCTATTGTATAAAGTGCATCTAGCATTTAGCCAAATATATAAGCCACAACACAATATGACAGACTGTCTGTCATTGAAGGGGCATGGCATGGACCAAGGAGTCGGATGTGTGCATGAGCTGGACAGTAATCATATCCCAGATTCACAATGAAAGTGAAGACCAGCGCTCAGCAGTAGAATTGGGATTCTACTACCTGTGCACAGAGGGCACATCACCAGCCTGTCTCATTCAAGATGTATATGCAATATCACTCTAAAGAGCTATTCCTAAACAGGGCAAAGACAAAGGAAATGCTGATGGGACCCATAGCAGTCCGGATGCTCACAACTGAAACCACTGGAATATCACAACTAGTTGTCTTGAAGCAAATTAACCCCTCTGGCTAGCTCACCAATATGGACCTCTCACAGGAGCAAACATGACAAAAACAAACATTACTTTTGCTCCACATGTAACAGTAGAAGACTGTGAAGCCATAGGTAATTTACCTAGCATTCCAGGTAGTGCTAGACTGGGTGGGTTGAAACTTAGCTAGTATTTTCTTGACATAAGAGTGATTATCTTAAAGCCATTTGACACCTTATCTTGACCATGTGTGCTGCTGTGATGCTGGGTCACTCCACAGCCTACAGTTATTTTTGCAGACCTTCTGACAAAAATAAAGAAACTTACCTGTTAGAAGATATGGCAGCAGCAGGCCAAGAAAGCAAAACAAAAAGGAAAAAAACAAACAAAAGGGACTTGTAAAGGAACAAGCAAAGGTTTATTCAGATGATATGTTGTGTTTCTTTTCTTGTCTTTTCAGCATAGAATAAACCTTTACTTGTTCCTTTGCAGCCTACGCATGCTGACGCAACTACCTGACGTAAACTTGGTTAATTTGTTGTGCTTCTTTGCTACAGCTAGTCTCGCTCACCTGCATGCATAGGCCAAACCACACTTAGTGTCATTTAGAGTCTTGGGTAAAGATAAAGCCTGGGAAACAACAACCACTTGGCCACTGGTCTGTTTCCACAGCGCCACCTGGTGAACAGGAGGGGAGTTGGTCTCCCCTTTCACTTAAAAACACCTGTGTTTAACCATTTTCCTATAAATTACAATATTTGCACAATTATGTTTAAGCAAATCTAAAATACAAAATAGGGAATTTGTGTAGAGAATGGTTATTTTTGTATATTGTTATTGTGGTTTGAATATACATTATGCATTTAAAAGGAGTAGTGTACTTGTGGGAAGGTGCAGCTTCCAAAATAAAAGGCTGACTCTACTGGGGAGTTCTCGGTCAGGACTTGGAGGAGGAGGAAGATGCTCTGGCTCCTGAGTTAAAAATTTTGTTGTTCATAATGCTTTTTGTGTGCCTGTAAATAAATTGGCATGTTGTTTATCCTTTTTGTTATGGACTGCCTTTAATAAGTGCTCAGCTGGAACAAAAAACAGCAAATTAATGAGTAGGTTCCAAGCCCAAGATTGAGAAACCTTGTTCTACACTGCAATAAGCACAGTGTAAAATGGGAAATAAGAGCAGAAACCAAAGGGAGCAATTAAAATATAACAAAAAGCTAATGAAAATGATAAACTGGGAAAATGTTAAAAGTTGGATTTAGTGACCTGCACTGATAGGTTCCAAAAAGATAGGTTTTCTTAGGTTGTCTTTATACAAGTGTTCAAAATCTGTCACAAATAAGAAACAGGTTTTTATAATAAAATATAAAAAACAAATAAAAATAAGGTTTTAAAGGTGTCGGAGAACTTTTAGGTGAAGACTGCGTATTATTCTTTTTACACAGGCATGATATTATACCATTTTTGGGAGCATTGTTAGTGCCTGTGAAATGTGCTGTACAAAGTGTACTGAAAAATGAGCTCCTCAACATGCAGATAAAACAAAAAAACATCACAAGACCAATGTTCATACCATAAACTCACTCCAAAGAATTGCAAAGTCTAAGAGTCCAAAAGCCGAAGTATTCCTCAGTGGGAAAAAAGAAATAAAAAATAATGATGCCCATTAAAGTTAAGCAAATCACACACCTGGGACTTAACAAAGACTTAAGCTATAAAAAATCAAATGAAGGACCTAGAGGGATGACATTTCCATGAAACCAGCACATCTATCTCAACCGCCTAAACTACATAAAAGGATTTTTGGAGGTAGATATTTATTAAAGATGGTTAAAATACTATTCTCAGTTTTCATTTTTAGCAATTCATATTGCTTAGTGCTTTTTTATTCTTCACCCCTCAAATGATGATACAAATAATGTATTTCTTAATGCAGTGATTAAGTGATACAGCATTTTGAAATTCCACTCACAATTACTCCGAATTCAATGTACATTAGTGAATGTGCTGTAATAAAATAAGTGAAAATCATTTCTAAACAACAATTCTGCACTTTTTAATTACTACTTAATCTGTACATTTTAAATGCATTTTATATTCTGTATTTTGTATACGTATAGTGCTCTACACCACTACATTGATTCCTGCACAAACACACACGTGTACAGAGGTGAAGAAGGATGTTTACATTAAATGTAAAAAACACACTGTGGTTTAAACACATCTCTGCACATCACTTATGTTCCTGCACTTATAGAAGCACAATGCCAAGATTTATTATTCTTTTATATGTCACATTCTGCCAATTTTTTTACAGTTTTCGCTTTTAAATCCTGTACTTAATTAATACATTGTGCTACCTAAATATAATAATATGCAGCAAGTCATATTATTTGGAGCCATGACCATTCTCAACAGGAAATTAAATCCTCAGCAGTGAAAATACTGCACTGCACCTTAAATCCTTTTTGACTACACCATGTACTGTACAAAATGCCTTTGTTTTACATCCAGGATTGATACAAGTGACCAGAATAAAGGAAAGCAAAGCCAGAATAAAAACTTTTTTCTCTTATGAAAGGTGTTTAGCACAGATACTGTACCACAGTGAAATGGTATTTTGACCTGTTTTTCATGATGCTATGATGCATTCTGTGATGTAGAGAAAAAAAATCTAAATCTAAAATACAGATGGCAAACAGTAAATTATGTACTACCATCATGTATAAATTAAATTAATACAGCAGCATGGGACCCTAAGGAACATACTATGAAAGCAAAGATGAAAGAAATCATCTAAATTTGCAAGACTACAGAAGCTTATAACCTTCCATACAATTGTCCTTCCATACAACTTCCTATTGTCCTCTGACACTTATACCATCATCAATGCCTTGAATGTCTCATCTTATCCACACATTTAAAGTTTCAGATCACTTTAAATACAGAGCTTATTTACAGATCTAACGGTTACTAGATCCTGCAACAAATCTCTGGTTTATATAGTAGCTTTTGCATAGGAGACCCTAGAATTAAAAGCCTCCCCTTACTAAAATACAGCTTGCACAAATCTTCCAATTATTTAAGCTACTTGATTAAGTATGACTATGAAATTATTTCAGGTGAATGGACTTAAATACAGCATAACTTCAGTAACAAAACAGAATAATATTAACAAAGCATAAAAGTTTAAGCTTGCAACATGTTACATTCCTAAAATGCCCAGTTATATCTACAGTATGATTGGCACAAATCACTATTATCACCATTCATCTTAGATAAATGCAAAATGTTTTATCATGCCAAAACAGGTCCCTTCCTTTTTAAATGATAACTGTTGGGTGAAACATCAAATAGAATTCCTGGAAACAAAAACTGTTCTGGGAAACTTTAAAGGTTTTAACCTTTCAAATGTGAACTTAAGTATTTGGTACTTTTTTCATTTTTATGAATCTTTTAAGCTTGAATATGTTATTAATAATACTGTACATACAATACAGTACTTTATTGTTATAAAGAATGATTATTAATAAGCTTCCACAAGTAAATATAGTTTCTGAACTTTAAACATATGAAAATTATTAAAGCCCCAAAAAAGGGATAAAAAATATCCAGTATGGTATGAATATTTCATGTAGAATGTGTCTCTAAACATCAACAGCAGTCAATTCATCTTATAAGGTATCTGAAAAGTTGAGGCAAAATGTTGTCCCCCTGACTCCACTGAAACAATATTCTAATAGTAACCATCTGGAAACTGAAGTCTTTGATAGAGGAGCATCTTCAGTTTTTTTCATTATTTCTGTTTGGTTAGAGTTGAGCATTTTGCCGAGTACATTGCATCAGGCCCCAAGTGAAAATAGATGTTAAAAGTATTTTACAAAAAAATTTAAGTAATAGGTTTATTCCGTGCTGAAACGAGAAGAAAGAAAACACAACGTTTTGGCTGTGGAGCCTTCTTCTCTTTTCAGCATGGAATAAACCTATTACAGTACTTGTTCGTTTGCAGTCCTCGCATGCTGATGCAGCTACCCACCTAAAATGTTTCAAATGGTTCCATTTATGTAATTTCTGGGACTTACAGTGTTGCTGAATTGTATGATACAAGTGCTCATACTAACATACACTGCTAGAAACAGTCACTCCTACAACTCACTTACAGTATGTATTTTTTTAATAACAAGTTGGGGATAATGCCTATAGAGAAGTAATGTATTACTTTCTATAATTACTATACAGATCACTGTATTTGATTAATTACTGTATTTCACATAAATGTGTTATTATTTACTAGTTATTCTTTTGTAATTTGTAACTCTAATGGTTTATTACTTCTTGGTTGATTAATGGTTGATTCTTCTGACTTCTATAATGATTGACTTCTAATGGTTGATTACTTCTTAAACGTGATTTCCAACACCACATAGTGGTGCATAGACAGCAGTTCTTAACAAGAAAAAACCAAAAACCAAACATTCCTCAGTCACCACAGTTTTCAGGCAGTTGTCTTGAAGTGCAGTTTTGAATTATTTAAGAATACGCAAATAAGCCTTTCTCTGAATACTCATTTCTTGACGCATGCTGTATGAAGAGAATCTGGGTTATATTATGTCGCTTCCATCAACGGACAGCACAAGAAGTGGGGGCACAAATGGCACATAAAAACACAAGGCACCCTTCTGGTTTCTCACACTGCCGACATCAGCTTGACAGAGGACATTATCAGAGCCAACACTTACCAGTGCTTGTGAGACATGTTCACCAGGAGTGATTTCAAACTTGGGGACTGAAAAGGAGCAGCTGGCTTCCTGCAGCACTTTCTCATGGAAGACGGGAGAGTGAGGATGCGTGTTAGTTCAAAAGAAAACTTTTTCTTTGCAGTGTAATTATCTGTGCATTTCAAAATCTCATAGGCTTAGACTCATCCCGAAACATATTTGTCAGGCATGCAATTTAGTATTTGAATTATCTGTAGGCTTATACCATTATTACATTATACCACTATCATTATACCATATCACATTGTACATATACTGTAACACTCTCTGTAATCATTTCAAGCACAACTGAGGGACTAAAAAAAGAAAGACGATTTTCTTAATCTAATGGAACTAGATCAGTGAGTGCTCAATGCCACAAGCTCTAAGACTGCAACCATGAAAACAAATTCAAGCTATCCACTAGGACTACAAGGCCTGATAATATTTGACAAATGTACAGTATATGTCTCAGCTTTATCCACATTTCTACTTTTTAGTCTTCTAAATGTATTTCTGTATATTCAAAGAGACTAAATGAGAATGTATTATTCTTGTTGATAGAGTCAAAGCATATGGCTACTGTACTTGTAAATCTAAAAATGAACATAGATCGCTTTTCATAGAAGCTAAATTTGTCTTATTTGATATGGAAACATTAACTGGATCAAACATACCCCCAACTCATCAGATTATTGCCTGCATGTTTTGTTGTGGGTACAATACATTTAGATAGTTTTTCGCCTGCCATTCTTCTTGAACGATAATGCTTTTTGGAGTAAATAACAGACATCATACAAAGTTTGTTCAGTCCAAAATCAAAAGCACTTGCATTCATAGTCTGTTACCTCATCTCTGTGTTTACCAGAGGGCAGAAGAAAGCAGGCTAGATGGTACTGTCCAGTTTGACTAATATTCAATAGAGTTAACAGGTTACTCACCAGCGGAATCATGTCAGCCTGTAATCTCCCTCTCAGGTTATATTTCATTTACTAAAGATGTGGATGTGGTCTGTATTTTAGCACAGTCAATTTATAAGCCCATGTGTGGTCACTGAAAACATTACATAAACAGCTGATTCAGTATTTCCCCCGTATCGATAAATACTGTTGAAGATCAATGGTCTTCAATAATAAAGCATTAATCTGTTTCTGTTGAGAATAATGTTTTTCCCGCTCCAACATGCACTGACTTCAGTACACCTAACATTTAATGGTTATACAGTTCTTTCAATTTATTTGAAATGGAAAAATAAAACCATAAAACTTAAAATAACCAATAAATTCTTAATTATAATACTATTAGGCTCTTCCACTGTTGTTTTTTTTCTTTTCAAATGGAAATTAAATAAGTCATTGATGATGGTTATTTTCTTCTCATTGAACCATTGAACCAGTAATATCTTTGGGTTGTCTCATAATTTTGACCTGCCCCATATTTATGCTATTATTATTTTTGTTATCAATTTAACAGACAGTAATGAAGGGTGACTAACAGTTGCAAGAGATCAATAACTGGATAAACAAGATAAATAACAAAACAAGCAAAAAATTAAAAATATCAATTAATGGTGTACTGTATGGCTAAACTGGCAAGCGTAACAAATGATCACGTATCAGAGGGAAAAAAACATTAAAAAGATCACAGTTTATCCATTTCTTTTGTAAGACGTAATACTACATGAACCAATTCCTGTGTGTTCCAAGAAACCCAGAAAGAATGGAGCAAGAATGTAAATATCTGACTGCAGATTGGGAAGTATGTCACAGACACACTCGGAATGCATCAAATTGACAGCGCTATGTACACAAGGCTGATGGCCATAATGCATTCTCTTGACAAATAAACCAGTTACATATTACTAAAATATTTACATAGACCTATATTCTTGGCTTCCAGTTAGTGGTAGGTGACTGACATGAAATCCTATCCAAAAATGACAGTTCTGCATTGACTTTGGCTATGCATAGCTTTACTTAGAACTCAAAGAATTAGTTATTTATTTTTTCTGTGTGCAGCTTCAGGAATGGAAAAGGAGAATACTTTACTGAGTAATTATTTTAGCAACATGTTCAGACTTTGCAAGTGTTACTGTACCACTTAACCAGCAAAATTTAATTCACTTTAATGTGCAAGGCTAGGAAGTATCAGACTGAGAGGTTTGGGAAGAGTTTGGGAAGCTAGAGTGTCCAGATAAGCTGGAAAACTACCACACTACTCCACTGTAATTTAGCCAAAAAGTTTATCAAAAATCACAATTAAATCTAACCATTCAATCTTTTTGCCATTTTCTAAAACTTTTTTGCTGTAACCCAAATAACTTTTCATGGTTCTGCCAACACAAGTGTATGAAAGTTGGAGCTGACTTAAAAACTAAAAAGATCTGATTTGATTTTCAGGCTGCCTTTTGACCTTGAATGAGGAGCCAGTGGAACATATGATAAATATTCAGGTTACAAGAAAGCACCTGTATCTCAGCCCTCCCAAATTGAGACATGTTTCTAAGTTTAATTGAATGATTTAACAAATTAGATTACTGAAAGCTTTACTTATTCAATAGAAAACAGTAAGGAAGAGAAAAAATAAATCATACAAATGTTGTTATATCTAAAATATATGTAGAATAATATATACACTATTTTGTGACCTTTTGTGATGCAGATACAAAAGATTAGGAGACTTAGGGTTTAAGGGTCAGAATGAAGATTACTTGCAAATACCGATCCTTTGTAATTACTGGCATACTGTAGGTGAAAGTACTCAAAAAAGATCATTATAAGTACTATTTTCTATTTCCATTGTTCCCTTTTACAGCCTTCTAAAGCCTGCTCTAACTTCAGAGCCTCAGTTCCACATTAGAGATCTCTGCCAAGGGTAACATTCAATTGAAGTGCCCCTAACCCACCATCCAGGAGTCAACCTGCTACTATACTATCACTACCCCCAAAATGTTCTACTGTACATAACCGCCCCGTGGTTACTATAGAAAACCACAGTGTGATTCTGTCTAACCAATGCGAGTGTCAGGTGGCAAAAAATTAATGCTTTTTACCATGTTGTTATACAATGGAACAGATAGATTTGGAGTTGAACTATTTGTTTAATTGCATAATTAAAATGTGTGCTGGAAGTCTTATTTCACTAGTGGAATGGACTGGATGGACTTATTTCACTAATAGAATGGATTATTTCCCTATCTGATAAATTCACAATTTTAGCACAAGCTGACTTGCTTGATTATCTCCAGGCATGAAGCTCTGTCCTAAATCACAGTGTTGAGACTGGAACACACAGTTTGCTTGGTCTTTGCCTGTAGTTTACTGTGCTATTAACTTGATGCTCTGACTGTGCCTTCTCGAACCTCACCGGACTGTAGCCAGAACTATAATGTCCCTTAACTTCCAAAGACACAGAGTTCACAAACCCAGGAGAAAAATCCTAAAGTAAAAAAAATAATGTTTTGGATGACTCTGCACTGGCCAAAAACATTGTTTAAAATTTATATCAAACAAGTTGCCAAATTGTCTACACTCCTGGAATGTTGAGCTGAGCCCACTGCTCAGCTTACATTACATTGTCCCTGCCAGTTATCTTTAATCTAGGAAAAAAATCACTGTAAATCTCTGCATGGGTCCAGAAATATATTAACTGCTCTACTGCGTTGAAAGTGCTGCCTTTTGCAGACACTACAATGACAGTTCAATGGAAGGACTGCTGAAGGATTCTCTCTGTAATGGAAAGGAAGTGGTCACAAGCAATGATGAAAAGGCAGTAACATTACCACACTGTATAGTTATCAAAGAATCAAATACAAAACCAGTCAGAAATTTGTCAGACAGCTGAATGTAACTTCAAACCAAATCTTCAGTCTTAAGCAATGAGAGATAACACGTAACTGTTATTTTATTGCTGTATTATCAGCATTTTAAGCGTAAGAGCATAAAATCAAGAGTTGCAGTCCATCAGAATTTAGAGACAATTTAGAATAGCAAATCAAATCTAGGCAGAATTTCTCTGGCAATAGGGGGAAACATATTGGAGTACCCAGAAAACAAAACACAGACATGGGAAGAGCGTGAAATGTCCACAAAGAAAATGTTACAGCCTCCAGGATCCATGAGCTATGAGACAGCAGTGCCAGCAAAAAGTCTCCATGGTGCCCACCTTCACTTAACTTCACTTAGAAAATATAAGAGAGCACCAACTGCACACAGACTTTTTCAGTCTATAAAGATGTCTCTTTTTTTAAAAGGAAATACTTATCTTTCAAAAAAATACATATAAAACTAGAGACAAGAAAAGCTCCTCTTTTGTAAATAAAAGTAAACACTTATTATCCCTAACAGTTTCTTTTTAACTTTACCAGACGTTTACCAGTAGTAAATATTTGTCCAGTAATGACGTGAATTTTAGTTTTAACAACAAATGGTTGTCCACCCATAAAATATTTTGAGTGAAAGAATTGACAAGACTGTTAGCCATGAAAGTTTTCCACAGACTGATCAAGCTTTAAAGACTTTTTTAAGGTACAATACAATGTCAGTAACACTGAAAACTGAAGTCTGCATCTTATATTCTTTTTTGTGTAGATTAACATTTAAACCTGACAACTTTAAGGACACTGCTTCCTCAAATGTACCTGATGGCCAATTTATTTTGGAATTCATTTATATGTTTATATAATAATAATATAGAATAATGTTATATTATTAATCTAGCTCTAAAATCACTTCACCTTCATCCTAGTTAATAATTAGCTCTATCTTACTCTTTCTTTATTTCACATAACAATATTGCATGTCTATTTTTGTATACCTACCTGTAGCTGCACTTTTTGCAAAAGTAGTGATCACAAATGTCACCACATGGATACATGCTAACAAGAACATGGAGCTGACCCCAGTCATATAGTCAGAGGCTAGTTATTATTTACGGTAATTTTGCTCTCTTAAAAAAAAGGAGGTTTAAAAAAGCAAGCCCATTCATCAGTGACAAAAAAATGTACATAGAGAAGCCAACATATGGAATTGATCATTAAGGCTTAGTTTAGCGATCTTGCTGTCAGAGAACTTACAAGCACTTGACATGACCTCTGCATTAAACCTTTCCTTCTGTTCCACAGCAAAAACCCTTTTTGATGTTTGTAGTTTTCATTCACCAACGGTTTTTCAAAGACATATGGATACGATCAGCCAAGATTAATCCAAATCGGATTAAGTTTCATGTTGTTGGGGTGCATTTCAGTGTAAATTAGAACATCTACAATACTTCTGGTTTAATCTTACCATGTACTAGCAAAGACTAAGCTGAGGCGCTAACCATGAAATGTCGAAGAATACAAAACAACTTTCCTAGACTGCACCTTTTAATGCAGGCATGTGGTGCAGGGATTTTTAATTGAAAATGAATGATTAAAACTTTGCTGACAAAAATTTCATCATAGCCATTTAAACTGAAAGGTATTTAAATGTTTTTATATGACCTATTATAGAATTACATTTGCTTTCGCGTTCAACATTCTTTTTCAACTTTTTTTTCCAAGCCTGTCCAATTTTCTTTCATTAGAGACATCCGATGTTTTTTTATTAAAACACATTCAGAAGGAAGATTGGATCCTAATCTCGTATACCTCTACTCCCACCCAGGACTTTCCTTTGTGTTTTTCTCTCACATTCTTCCTGCCACCCCATCTACACCATTGGTGTAGATCAATCTCTAGCTCAATCCTCACAATTGAGTCTGTATGGGGAAGAGGGGGTGTTGGGCAACTTATCCTCTCAGACAGGCTGCCGTTACCTCAGCTAGGTGAGTTATGCCAAATACTTTATACATACAGTATCTTGACTCTCTATCACATTCATTAGAACCTAACCGAACCTCTGAACTGACAATTCCCTCCCCTAATGCCACTTAGCCACCAATCATATAAAAACCAGAATGAAGTAAAGGATTAAAAGTGTGGCCAACTCTCAGGTAAAATACCATGCTTATATGGTATGTGAAAAGCACAACTGTAAGATACAATGCAGAATCATTGATATTTTCCATATGTTCCATGTTAATTGCATTCATAAACTATGACCAGAACAGCTAACCAAGTCATTTCTAAATATATGTTTAATTTAAAAATATATCTATTAAGGCAGTCCTTTTTTCTTATGTCATCAAATTCATATGCTAATTCTGTCAACAACTGTTATTATTATTTCAATCATATCGCTTACTAATGCTTTACCAGTATGCCAGTATGTAAACTAAACAAGAGCCAAAAATAATAAAAGGTAGAAAATGGTGAAAAAACCGAGAAAAATTCAACTGCTGATTATACAGGTTTGTTTCCAACACAAAGGGGAATTGTTTAAAACATATCCTAACAAACTACAAAACCCTGGCCCAAAGGCTTTCATTTCAAACACAACTGCATTTATTTTCACTTCAGACAAGTACAAATTTGTTTGCGGTGGATGGTTTCCAAACGAAAGCAACCGTGTCGGTGGTTTTTCGGCTATGTCAGCTGGGAAACTTAGCTGACAGCCACATCACCAGAGTGTCTTTTAACAGCACAGACGTAGTCAGACGTGGAAGCAAAATATGCATGACATGAAGATAAACTATTGACCGGACTGTGCTGACAGCAACCTTAATGTAGAAGCACTCACTGCGTCAGAAGGGTAACCACAGATTTCATGCATGGGGCCATGGCTGAAATCTTTGCTTTGCCACAGCCAAATTCAGATCCCAGGGTGATCTGTTATATGGATAAGGGCCTGTCTATTTCTTAGGATTCTCTCAACTCCCTGCTTACAAGCTAGATAAACAACACCCCCTCCTGAGGGGGAAATTTCCCCATCAACAGGTTAGAAACCATTGCCTCCATGCATGGACACACATGCCATAAAAATAAATCTCTTCTGAGCTGCAGGAGGAATTTTACAGGAGGTAACATCAGTATTTTTCTAAGCCTGCATTAGGAAAGTGATGAAGACTTAGCATTCCCTACTGTTTGATGTGCTTTGGTCTCAAAGCAAATTAGAAGTTTATTCATTCAATTGTACTGTACTTTACAGTACTTTACTGTACTGTGATGTTCTTTAGTTTAGTATGGATATTCTATCCATAACTAAATGCTCCCCAGCACTTCATCTGTCATATTCTAGAAAATATGGAAAATGTGAAATTGGGAACAAATTTAATGAGTACTAATAAGACCCCAGACTATACTAGTACAAATATTGTTTCTACATCTTTTTTCTTTGACTGTATTACTGTAAGTAGATGGCAAGTGATATGATTCATATCCATCTTAATTCCCACGTGAAATTAATGTGGACTTAATGTGGGCGTATTTCATTCCAAATTACAGTAGGTTGAGAAATCTTATGTAATTAAGCAGAATGTAGACCAAATCCTAATATCATAGTATGGTAAAATCACAGTAAAATAATGGTAATATTTGCTAATGGTAAAAGTAACGGCAATGCTTGAGCAGTTATTGCATGAGAATCTATGTCAAAGTAATAGCCTAGTATAATCATAGAAAAATTATTGAAAAGCCCGCATCATTTATTTGTCATACTGTATGTCATATGGAGTTTCTAACAGCAGTTCAGGAGGATGGTTAGATCCTAGTCTCTCATACACTCACTTACGTATAGTATGTAAGTCTCCCAGGTTTTCCCTTCACGCATCTCTGTCGCATCACCCCCAAATCTCACACGAAATACTCTATATTTCGCATATTTCAACCCTTTGTTACATCCAGTTGGATCTAACTGAACTACTGAAATGGGTGTTGCTACTGTTGTATGGTCTCTAAGTATTTGTGGCATGCTACACTGTGTATCTCTAAAATATACCACATAAAAAAGTTTTTTACTCAGGCCATTTTTATGCATGGTACATTATGGGACATATAGAATATCTACTCAGCTAGATGTCTTAGGAAGGTCAGGTCCATTCTCAAGGACCCCAGTCATCCCAGTCACAAACTGTTTTCTCTCCTACCGTCCAGTAAACGGTATCGAAGCATTCAGTCAAAAACTAACAGATTACAGAACAGCTTCTACCTCCAGGCAATAAGACTGCTAAACAGCCAAGCTGCAGTATTATGTATTATTATGTAACCTTATTTTGTAACTTTAATTTTGTGATCCCCCCCCGTGAGCTCGCAGAAAAGACATTTCATTGCAAGCAACTACTGCTGCATGCTGTATTGTTGTGCATTTGATAAATAAACTTTGATTGATTGATTGATTATTCTTATACATTCAAACTGACAAGAATGTTCTTTACATGTCCACTGCATTGACTTTCAAATTAGTGATTAGAGGTTTGGTACAGGGATTTGTGTGCTACTGCTGTCTGTCTGACACCATTAATGGGTTCACTAAGGCAGCTACTACACTGAATATAAATCAATATCCTGAGTGTCTGGATTTTGAACAAAACACTTATGAGTTTAAAATTCATCAGGATGTGAAAACATTAAGAAAAGAAAATTATAGGATTGTTACAATACATGGGAACTTGTAATATCGTATTATTCAGAATCTCACTTTTAAAAAATGTCATTCAAGAAGCCCAAAATATGTACTGTTTCCCCAGAACTAAGACATATACAGTAGCATACATTTCAGTCATAATTGTGCTATTTATCTTCTTAGCACAGTCAGCATACTTCACAGTGCTGAGGTGGAGAAAAAAAACAAGTACCTTGTTCTAGCAAGATACATGACTTGATCAAAATCAGTTTGATTTAAGAAAGAAACCCACAAGCATCTCCTCAGGTTGAAACACAAACACTGCTCCTTATCACTTTTCAAAAACAATTATCAGGTGATACACAAATGTGCCATGACATTAAGTTTCAGATATGCTTCACAAAACACACATGTTGAAAAACTGGTATCAATGAAGCCTGTTGTTGTTTTTTCAGCTGTTTTAACCTTCTTTCTAATGACTTTCAACATCCAAGAGAGAACTGCAAAGTCAAAATGAACTATATTTCTCTCCAGCAATAAAAAAGTCACAATCCCTGTGATGGATTTAAAAAATACACCAAAAATGTAAGAGAAACCTAGAAGCCATTTGAGGTAACTTAAACACAACATCATTTAGGAGAAACTTCATACCGACACCAAGAAAACAAACACAAATCAGGAACACAGACTTAATGGCCATAATAAACAAATCATACCATATACTGTACATAAAAAAGCAAAGAAAATATTATATTTCTTGTTGTGTTCACAATGATTAAAAAGTTCAAAAGGTAATGGAGTTTGCTCCAAGTTCAAGGTGATCCCTATGATCCAGGCATTGTGAGTCGGAATCTTGGGATTATGACCAGGAATTTCCAAGCATGGGTGCAAAATTGACAGAACACAGCTAAAGGTAGTGTTGGAATGAGTTGATTTTTTGCAGAACAGCAACCTGTGCATGCCCAGATGCCTGCAGGCTTGCAATGACATCAGCAGGTGACATGCCACTCATCCTACTCTCCTAATAGACACTATGCAGCTTGTAGCATTTCATTAGATGAATGGCCTGATGGAAGAATAGGTCTGCATTTTCTCATTCTCCCTGTGCCCCTGCTGTACACTGCTTTGAGCTGGTACAAAAGGAAACAATTTACCTATCACTTGCTGATGTGTTTGTAAACTGCTCAAAACAGTCAGACAACATGCAACAGAATTGTCTTTGAAACAGTACATGGCAGGCTAATTCAAAATAAATGCAATTAAAGATTGCCCTGGTGTCAAATGAATGTCAATGCCTATCAATAAATGTGTTAGCAATCACTTTAATTTGTTTTGGCCTACAAAAACATAAAGAAGGTGAACTTCCTCAGCAAACATCTAAGACCAAACCAGGATGTTGGGAAGAATGATTTCCTACCAAAAGCTGTTAACAATACAGGAGACACATACACATTTCATATGCAATAGCTCAAATATAAAGTAAAAAGAAAGGACCTGTCCTGTTTCTTGATTTTATCCTTTCCTAATTGTATGTTGACATTATTTTAGGGTCTAGAGAATACTTAATTCATTAATTCCTCATTGCTAATTTAATAAGGACATTGGAACACATGTAGTGATGTACAATCACATTATAATTGTTTTTTTAAGTTAAAGACATAATAAATCATTTTGACTCAAACCATTAGCATTTACTAATTTCACTTTATCTCACTGCCAATTCATCTTTCACACTGTCACAATAAGTAATATCTATGAGCATCTAGGAGCAGAAAGGTCTGTTAAACAGCAGACTACATTTGTCTAAGTATGACCATTGTGTCATACACATAATAGAAACTTAAAACTGACTGACTAAGTTAGGTTTCTCTGTGTGGTCCTCATGGTCCACTTGACAGTCAAGGTTTGTAACCAAAGTTCACTTCACCATTGCTTTCGCAGCTTTTTCATGCCTGTTTTGACATCTCTGATCATTAGCGTCGGGCTTCTTTCTGAATGCAGTCCACCCTACCCACCTTGCTTTTTTGTCAAGTGCCAAAACGAACGTTCAATCGGCCATTGCAAACTCTGTCACCTAAATCTGACATATTTAACCTGGCAAAGCACTATTAAAAGATTTGTGACGACCAAGGTAAACACATTATATCTAACCCATGACCGTTGTTGTTATTTCAACAGGTCCCATATCATTTAACACAAAGAATAAATCAGAACGTTAATAGAGGTTAGGTTAATACAAAGAAAATGTCAGATTTATAGTTGAAAGAAGTCTGACTTTTGACTTCATAACATAAGTATGTGCTACATATGCTATAGCTGAATGGTTGACTAAACAGTTACAGTTTACCAAACAGTTACAGGTGAATCAAAGACGGTTACCCTCCTTTAGATGACTCTGTTAATTTGTCTCTTTAGCCCAGTTTTGTTACAAACATGAGCTTCTTTTTGCATTTGAAAAAAAAACAAAATACTTTACTTTTTCTCAACAGCAAGTCTATAAGAATAGATCCTATAATCTGTCCTCATGTGCACAAATATGGGTGACAGTGCTTAATATTGCTGACTTGCTTGATTCAATTCCAGACCTGGGGTGCTATCTGTGTGGAGTTTGTATCTTCTCCAGGTCCTTCAGTTTCCTCCCACATTCCAAAGAGATACTGGTAGGTTAATTTGCTTCTGGGAAAACTGGCTGCGGTGTAAAGCTCTGTGTGTGACCTGTGATGGATTGGTGTCCCATCCAGAGTGTATTCCACCTTGTACCCCTTTCTTGCCAGATTGGATGAAGCAGTTAGAAAATGGAAGTGATGGAGTTCCATTATTGGTGGGTACAGTAAGTGACCACTGAAGTTTCACATTGACACAGTGATAATATTTCACACAGTCCTCTTGAGGATTTCATGGTGACACAAAAAGATCTCTGAAATAGTTCCACACAAGAGAAATAATTATTTTTTAAAATGCACCAAACAAATAATGGGACACTTTTTTACTGTGAAATATATATAGGAACAAGTAATAGGTTTATTCCATGCTGAAAAGAGAAGAAAGAAAACACAACGTTGTGTTTTCTTTCTTCTCTTTTCAGCATGGAATAAACCTATTACTTGTTCCTTTGCAGCCTACGCATGCTGACACAGCTACCCACCTGAACTACATTCATTTTTAAGAGGTGACAGAACTACTGAGTTCAATGACTTTTAGTGTGGTCCTTTTCTTATTCAACTGGACACTGGCTAGGTGACATTATACTTACGGATTAATTTGTTATGTGCAATACCCTATTATATTGTTTATTGCTAGTTGTATATCCTGTTGTGTGTGTGCTCCTAGTTGATTCACTGCTGTTGGTTCTGATTACATGGCTATTTGCTCTGGTAATTGACTGTACTAAATGAGGGAATTGGGGCATGCACTTCAGTTCTGGAAGGTGACATGCTCCATTTGGGAAAAAAAATGTGCAATGTACATGAAACAGGCAGACACACTTACTCCAAAATGTACAGAATGCTCTGGGAATTTTATAGGAATCAGAACAAAGCTTTCGTCTTTGGAAATGCATACGGGAATTACAGAGGGTTTTTTTTCATTTGCATAACCTCCAGGCACAAGGGTGGATGCCAAATACCAAGCTTCTGAGCACATACTCAGATACTGCAGTTCTTAAATATATTGAAAAGGCTTTTAACGCATTTAAAAGCTTTTAACCTACTAAAAAGAAACTCTTGGATCCATTAAAAAAGTACATCTATTGAAGTAAGAAGGAAGTTACGTTTTACTCTATACTTAAATCTTAACTCAACATATTAATTCTGTCTGCAATTTATTTACTGTATACAATGTATACAATGAAGCGATCAAGCAGCTTTACTTCCTGACAGATTTCTAGGGAGAATAAAACCAGCAAATTTAAAAGCTATTTATTCAGTTTTGATGATAAATATAAATAGGTTTATATGATGGTTCTATTGTAACATGCAGAATGCTTTTTCCTAAATTGAGAAGTGTTATAGTGCACTTTAGGAAAGATAAGCACAGTTTACAGTATATATGCACCCCCTCCCTTACAGTGGAATTAGGCTTGGAGCCAAATCTTGTTTTAAATTACTTTTTAAACCACAAGAATTCAGAGATAATCTGTTGGAGAAAGAGTTGTGTTGATGATTTGTTGAATAGGAATGCAATTGCTTTCACAGACAGACCAAATTAGGGACCTCCTGAACTTTGTTTCCTGTAATAATCCCACAATTAATATTTTATGAAGGCCTGGGGAAATATATTTTCTTTTATTAAGTGTTCTATCTAAAACAGTCCCTAAGGGAAATATCTAAAAAAGATGTTCTTGAGCCGTGGTTAAATTTCATATGTATTAATTTGTTCTTTTTCATTATATATATATATATTTTTCATTTTAAAAATAGGGCAAAAATGGTGATCCATCATATTTCAAGGACAAAGCCAGGGGAATGTTTCCCTGACTACCTTGAAAGACCTTTGTAATTAATGCATGTGGCAACATAATGCCAGTTTATGACAGCCCTCCAAAAAAATTTCTTTATATGCCTTTGTATTTACTTTGAACTTGTCGTATGGCTTTCAAAGTATTATATGATCATTGAAAAAAGGAGGGCTTGTAACTCCTTTTAATCGGAATGTAAGAAAACTATCCAAGACAAACACGAACTTATCAGTGAAATCTAAGCTTCACTAATCTGTGCTCCAATGAATTGCAATAAAAATATTTCAGATCTCGTGAAGGCTCTCTGAAGTGTCTGATTCCATTAAGTCTGCACCTGGAATACAAGGTAACTACAGTATAAGTCTTAGATTCATATTCAGACTATGTCATTAGCAGATTGTGGCCAGCACAGTACCAGTGTGAACATCATGTCAGACTGGTCAGTGAAAAACTGGTACGACAGTGACTCCTTGTGAGTGACTCAGCTGCTGCAAGACCTTGTATTACAGTCCATATCTGCCTTGCTCTCCGTCTGCCATTCCAAGCAGAAGAAAATCATAATAAATCTATAAGCTTTGAAAAGACACGTTTTTCATTGTCTGCGCTGCCTGATTTTTGAAGATGGTTGTTTCTCAAGAGAATGGAAAATTTACCTTCAAAACACATTAAATACTGTGCATAAAGGACTGATAAAATTAATGGACTGATTTTTTCCTTTCAAAACTAACTTTTAAGCAAAACTGGAAAAGAAAATGAGTGCAAAATGTTTAGATTGGGAGGAGAACAAAACGTCAAAAGCAAAACAATAACAATAAGGTACAGCTCATTTATACACTGAATAGTTTCAAAACCTGTTTTTTGTATAAAATAAGTATGGTTAAAACACATAGGAATTATATATATATAATGAACATTCCATACTAAACTTGGCCAATTTCATTTCTTGTGTACACTTATTCATACTGTACATCAGATTTGTTATGAAAGCATTTTAAACAGGTTTTTTCCACAGACCTTCAGTATTAATGACACACCTTTGCTGTTAACTGTTAATACACACAAAAAGCACACAAAACAACTTCAATGGTTTGATAAATTGCAATACATTCTGGTTACAAATCAAAATTTAGGCTATTGAAACTATGCAATGCTCTGATGGGATTTTGCCACGATCAATGTTTGTCTCCATAACATAAAAAGGGCACTGTATTCTGGCAGGACTCCAGGAAAGAACAATTATACCATTTCCTCAGCTGAAGGGTATGAATTACAAGCATAGGTTAAGAGAAATTAATCCTTTTAAAGACTGTAACAAAAAGGGTCTACAGAGATTTGGCTGTGGTTTATAAAATCCGCAACAATATTTAAAAATATCAGTATCTGCACAGTATCATACAACAACAAAGAGCAGAGCGCCAAACTCAAAATTTAGAAGTACTTGGAAGTAAATGGCTGTTGTTATAATTTTACTACCAGTCATTAACCTGCTGCTTTTACCCATAGCAACATACTGTACAAGCACAAAGGTATGAAGCATATGAAAACAAGTGCTGCTGCAGAGTCACTTACAATAAGATCACATCTTTGCATTTTCTTTGCTGGCAGAACCACAACAAAGTCGCGCAGTTAACTCAAGCCATCACACAGTGAGTCAGTGGCAGAAACATGGTTTTATCTGTAAACATCCTTTTGCTTAACCACAGGACCACCTAGCCACAGAACAATGAGTCCCTTCAATTTTCAAATACATTTTCATGACCCACCTTCCAAAACAAAATTCTTCAATGTCCTTTGAAACCCAGCTATGGTGAAGCCCTCAAGGCATGGGATCAATGTAGACTGATAATGTCCATCCCTGCAACAAGTTTGTTTAAGTTAAAATGTGATGAAACCAGTTCCTGTTAAATCAGAGTGGAACAACACCCAAGTTGTGAATACAGATCCTTATGACAACCTGCTTCTGTATTACAAAAATGAAAATCAGGAAGATAATGAATAGCTAGATGACCTTTTTTTAATGAATGGAGGCCCTGATTTGCAGTAATAAAGTAGGATATCAGATTTATGAATACTAACTACGAGAATTCAACTACAAGAAACAGATGAATTCTCTATACTCTAAATTCACCAAGTCTCTTCTTCTACATGGCAGCCTGCTAATCCCAGTTCACTTGAATCAAGTTAAAGTATATCTTTCAACCTTTTGAGCAACTGTAATAGTTTGAACAAAAAATACAATAGGATTTCTAATTGTGTCATTCCGCCCTGAAATATTGCATTTTCAAAAGAATAAAAGGGACCACTTGCTCATCCTTTCTTATGAGAATGGTTTTGAAAAATTCATCATACTTTTATAAAAACTCTCAGACGGCTGAAGCTCATATGGTTTTACTCACAAGTCTTGGAGGGATTCTGCACGCTTACTGCTTTAGTATGTGTTATGATAAGCAAGTACTGGCATTTAAACAAATGCAAAAAAAACAAAAAACAAAAAAGCAAAATCAAGCAAAAATTAAAAAATATATTGTGCATACTGGCATTTGTCAACCTGAATTTATTTGTACTTTTCTGGATTATTAACACATACTGTTCATATATACAGTATCTTGTATTATATCCAAACCTGCATATTAAATCATATTATCTTTTGTAGTTTCTGTTTATTTCAGTAATGGACTGTCCACGAGTTTATACATAAAACAACATAGTATTTAATGGAGACTTAATTTCTCCTTGTAATGAAGATGGGAGATTGAATCAAAAAAGAGGACCATGTGACTCTCAACATGATTTAAATAGTCATTTGAAGGTAATTCAGAAAGTTCTGATATAGGACGGAACCCCATAGAAAACTGTTGTTGCAACATACAGTCCATGTTGACTACATTCAAACAGTCAATAGTCACAGTTCCTGTGTTCTTTAATTATATTTCACTGGTTGCACACAAGCTATGATGGAACATCAAATAATCATTAGATAGCAATATACACTACAATAAGCTGACTTTGTCCCAGAGTGCACATCTTCCACAATCTGATATGGTTTCTATGAAATGTAGTTTTAGTAGTAGATTCACATTCAAAAGCTAAAACAACAAACTGAGTATTCTGGGACTCTGGTTTATATTTCAGACAGTACCAGCCTTGTATTTGGGCACAAATTAATAGTGTTGCATGCCAGAGTGCTCCCCAAAGTGAGCCTTGTGAATTCAACACCAGGAAAAAAGTACAGTCTGTTTTGATAAATTATCATAATATGTGAACGCTGCAGCTAGTTTAATAAAGTTGAATGTGAACTCATGTTCCTTAGATGTATACGACACTATAATAATTTTAAAATCCTATTGCTTTTGTCTTGGCAAAAGATTCTATTCAGCAAGCAGCTTGCTTCCTGTGGTAGTGGCTAGCAGGCACCCTACTTGGTCAATAGGTACAGACTAAAAGAGGAATGAATAGGCATTAGCTGGGTATGGGATTCCCTATAACCACTACACTGTCAATGCCACCAGCACACAGAGTGCCAGCCATTTATGAAGTCTCTTGCTCAGGCAACCCAGAGCTGGCTTGGCATGTGTTTCCAGTTACAAAAAAATGAATAAATGGAGAAAAATTCCATGTCCTCAACCCTGTCCAAAACAAACAGATCAGATCTTGGGAAACCCAACCCCCCGTACACAAAAGAAACAGCTTTTGAAAGCAGAATTGGAGCCACTCACAAACAGTGTGCTGATTTTATTACTTGAGGGGGAAGGTGGGGGGCACAATATGGCTTTGGGATCTCTGAAAGCTGACTGATTTCCTTTTCTGAGCAAGAGTTGCAGTGCGTCGGTAGGGTATGTGATGTGCTCAAGATCCATTTTATGAGGTCATATTGGCAACCATCCTCCAAAAATATAAAGGCTGCACACACTCTGCTTAGTGATGCCAAACATCAAATTTGAATCACAGGCACATTTACTTCCTAAACTCCCCAATGGTAACATACAGAGAGAAACCTGCTCAGCAGACATATTTAAGGGATTAAGAGATGCATGTATTGCTCATATCCTTGCTTTCACTTCATATTCAATAACATTCTTCAAGTCCTCAAAGAATCCAGTGAAACTCTTATTGGAAATTAATCTAGCTTGTGTATGTCTTAAAACCATGATAAAAAAACAGTGATAAAAAAAAACAAAAGTCCATTGCACACCAGCTGTTCTGAAAAGCAAATCTAAAATCCCTCACAGCACAACAGACTGCTTTCACAGTCATTCTGTTACATATTACCTATTATATCTGGCCTCCACATTAGTAGGAAAGCTTATGATAATTGATGCAATACATGGACATTTCTCCCAGCACACACTTTTGAACAAATTTAATTTTGAAAGTATGAGATGGAGAAGGCCCTCTTTTCAAAACTTCTTTCAAATCCAGCCACTAAGTTTTTGTTTCATTCTAAAACTGCACATGGGATTTTGGAAAAATACATTTCAGCCTCAAGGAGAAAAGAAAACCTTGAGATCAGGTACCTATTGAGATGCCTCTTTTGTGGAATGCATTCAGAGAGGTGATAATGACTTTAAATGAGTATCTTTCCATTTGCACAAGGAAGGTGCATTTATCACCTGTTCTGCAATACTAAAACAATAAAATAAAGCTCTTTTGGACCCTTTGCTAAAATAGAAAGCAACTTTAATTTCAACTCATGTTGGTGGTAATCACATAATCAAACCTATGGAAAAAGCTATTTCAAATTTAAACTGTATATATATTACATGTCAACTTGCTAAATAAATCATGCCTGTTATTTTTATTATAATACTAAATACTTCTCTTTTTACAGATGCTAATGTCAGAAAAAAAAACATTCTGTGACTCTTGGGGAAACATAGTTGCGCTTTTGAACGATATTCAGTTGCCAAGGCTAAGAAATACTTAGAAACTTTCTGTGGTGAAAGTGAATTGTAGTCTGAAAAAACTGATCTGCACATTTAAGAGAAATTTTAAGCATTCACTTGCATTTCACAGTGTTGCATTAGCATACTAAAATCTACAAGGTTTATGTTATGACTATATGTCTATTACTGCTGACAAGAATCGACATGTGAGTCTGTGATTTTACAACCTTACATAAACTACTGTCTCTCATTTTATTAATGGCTCATGTATAGCATCTATAATGTCAAGAGCCAACGACATTTCATAATACTCTAAGGGCCTTCAAAGAGAGACGACACGGTAAACTTGTCATTTTTCAAATACCAACAAGCACTCTGATACTCTTCCCTTAGCTTGGAAATGAAAGACTATTGCGTCTAGTAATGTTGTCTTGCCTCCCGCTCAGTTTGAAAAGAATGGATGCATTATGCTATTTATATCCCTTTTGTTCTCAAATTTCTGCCTGTGCTGTGAAACAGCACAGATAATTGCCTTGTCGGGCTGCCCTACAGTATATTCTGTTCTTGTTTTTTCTAGTTGCTAGTTTACCATGATAGGTTTAAACCAAGCTTGATATTACTTTATTTATGTTTATCATTCTCTTGTGATTTGCTGACAAACCTAACCCAAATGTCATTACAACATGGCAATTAATTTAATGTGGGGAACTGCAGTTGCTCAACTTGACGGATCTGTCATAATTGCCAAGAGGCATATACACATTAAACCTGGTAAATATTATTGCGCAGTAGCTGGAAGACAAGGCAGTAAAAGAATATTTGTAGGAGTCTTTGCACTTCATTGAACATTAATGTCTAATATGTCAACTGCAGATAATTACTGATCTTATATTGGTAGTGCTCTCAACACAGAATTAGTGGAGTCATATTAGGAGTATTGGACTTTTCTTTAAAATCAAAATGACCCCAAACTGCTTCCTAAATCAAAACGGGGACAACACCCATTCAAGAAAACAAGACAAATCAAAAGTGAACCAAATTTTGAGATAACATACTGTATGATTATTTTATTCAAGGTACTGTGCATAATAGCGCTGCTGCCTCACAGCTCCATGGTCCCAGATTTGATTTTAGCCTCTGTGTCTGTATGTAGTTTACATGTTCTATATTTTTTGTCAGATGCTTTGACTGTATGATTGTCTATTCTACTTTGCTTCTTTCTCCATGACCCTACAATGGACTGGTGTGCGGTCAAGGGGGGAGCTGTCACGTGCTTTCAGTCCAAACTTGTGCCCTGTACTTCTATAATACTGTAGGTTCCAGATCGTCATGACCCTCAGCAGGAGATGGGGTTTACTAATAATGGTCAAATGGGTTGATTATTTATTCATATGATATATGCATGTATTACAGATTACTTACAGTTAATAGAATTGTGATTTCAATACTGAACATTGTAAACTCACAGCTAACTGTAGAAAAAATGACAAAGTACAATACTGCACTGTAGGGAATATAGCAGTCTACAAGGTGCAATACAGCCTAAACCTAATACAATCATAATCACAGTCAAAAACAGGTATGATACAAATAAGATGCAGGATTATAGATACTGTACACTAGAATAGCAAGCATAAAACACAAATAGCAGGATCTTTCTAAATATGATAAAATATTTATTATACTCAAACCCTTTCCATATGAGAATTTCTCAAAATCAAAATGTTCTCTCTGGACAATGTTCTGAAGCACAGTGCACAATGAAACACTAATCGTTAATGATCCTGATTCACTGTTACAGGCCCTCCATCAGCATGAGAGAATAATAACATATTGGCAGACTGTCCCAACATCTTTTGCACTAAATAAACAGCAAAGATAAGGCATTGAACAGAGGACTAACACAGAACTGCAGGCTCACACATTACTTGGACGAACCCAGCTTTTAATCGCACCAATCTCTGCTGGCATTTTGTCAGTTCTGCACAGATCTGAGCCACCAAACTATAGACTACTGTGAATAGAAATTAATATCATTTGAATCAAATAGACAAACCTGAACAAGTTAGTTCAAAAGTCAGACAATATAACTTTCGTAAACAATAAAACACTGCATTCCTACAGCATTTATTGCTGCAGGTCAGTCATTAACTACAGGAGGGCTAGAATCATATAAAGCATCCACCACAACAAATATGTTGCATAGACTAATTAAACTTAGCAACTTCACTACATTTCCACCTTTCAAAAAAGATTTAAGTATAGGCTGTTACTCAAATAATTTCCAGATCAGAGACATCTTGACATGAGTAATAGTGTGGGTTCTTTATAGTAGAAAGACAACAGATCATAGTTTTGAAATCAAAATTCCTTTTGGAGGATTCCTTCGGTTCCTTAGGTTTAAACTACAAGCTTCAGGCTGTTTTGCAAATTGTACAGAGTAACCATGAAAATCCTACATGTAACATGAATTTCAAATTCACATGTACATATAAAAATAAGGAAAGTAGAGAACAGGCTCGTAATACCCAGCACCAGATGATGAAAAGCTTTATCTTATTATTTAATAACATTTTTATATAAAAAAGAAACAAAAACACTCCCAACAAATTACATGGGGTTTTAATATTTGATTTGATTCATCAATCTGATGCTCAGGTCTGGAAAAACAGACAAGATTCAACATTAAAATGTGTTTCAGCAAGGCAGGTAAACAGTTTTATTTAAGGACCCATTGCACAGTAAATGCTTTCCACAGTACATACTGTAGCACTGCCGGTCAGCTCCTTTAAGAGTCATTAAAAAATTCCTTTAGCATAACCATTACCACCCTGTAACAGGCTGAATATTTTGCCCCTGAAAATGGTATCAAAACCTATTATATCATATGACTTTGACATGGCGTTTCCTTTAAACTTTTTTAAGACTTCTTGCTAACAACTGTCAAGGCTTAATAAGCACTTTTTTGTGCATTTCAATAAAAGGTCTTGTAAAATCCTGGAATATTAAGCAGCCTAACCATCTGTTTTCAATGAGAGGCTAGCTATCTCCAAATGTATTTCAGATGTTGTTTCAGTTTCTGATCATTACTTAAGCATTCTCCAACAGCCCCTGAAACAGCAAAGTCTAGGTGCAGATTTGCTCTGTTTATGGACGATCTGTAATCAACGTTGCTCCTTCTGTCTTTGAGCAAAACACAAAAACAAAAACATTTTATTGTTCCTGGGTGTGCTCTGTGCAAGCTATGTATTATTTTGTATTTTTTTTTGTTTGCACACAAACCTTTATTTAAAAGTACAGTAAATGTTTTTATGGAAATAAACTGACTGGGCAAATTAAAGGAGAAGAGGTAATTCAAAGTTCTGTGTATTCCATGGGTAAACCTTCTTGTTTGTTTAGAACTGCTCTACCTGTTACATTTGACATGCCCCTGAACATCATGAAATCATACAATTTGTTGATTATGTAATAGTAAACACTGTCACTACAATGCTAGAATCAGGTAACAGTAATAATGTAAATAAAAAGCAAAAATGAAATGGTAGAAAGATAAGATAAATTTATAACCAGGGCTTTGGATTTTTGCATGTCATTATTTATCACCCCACTACCTTTTGACACTGAGCTATTTATATGTTTCAACTGACAACTCACCTTAAAAAAACTCCCAAATATTCTGCAAGCAAACACAGCTTAAAAAAATCCTATTACCCTCAGTAAGGATGTAATGATCTAAAATATTGTATGTTTCCATGTTTATACATTATATGAATGGTATTCTGGTTGTTGGAGCACATCCCAGTTAAATAATAAAACATAAAAAACTAAACAAATTAAATTAATAATTAACTGTGGCTATTGACGTCTATGGGAAATATGTCAAAGGATTTTGTTTAACATTTCTCTGAGTGAGAAGAATTGAAAACAACACATACTTCAGTTAATGGGTGATTATTTTTCTTAAAAAAGAAATTATTTAAGGCAGGCAATATATTCCAAAAACAACTGATGAAAATGTACAGCCCTATGCATTAGAGGGAAGATTATGGATATTTTCTCTGCAGGTGTTGGAGTAATAAGTCATGTTAACAGACAGCTTTAAGTATTAGGTCAGATGTGTGCGTCAGCAAAGTTAAATGCTCTATGAGCATCATCAGGATTCATGACTTTAATGGGACATTACGCAAGATACATACGCATTGTGGAGTGTGTGTAACTGGTGTGATTGCCATAATTGGGCAAACTGGTTTCCTTGATAGGAAATATCAGGCCGTAAAAGTGTTTTTTTACCATAGATGTATGATTTGGAGAGTTAATGAAATTAAACAAAAAAAACAGAAAAGAGGAATCTATTATGGTGATGTAACCCTTAAGATCCTCGACAGCCTGGGATTCTCCCATGACGAGAGGGTACCCTTTTGAAATAGAATTCTCCCGTGTCTCTGGATGCGCTGTGTGGCTCAAGGCTGGGAGGTGCCATGTTACAGCGTTTGAATCACAGAGGTGGATGAGCTACGCATGGCACAGTGGTGCCGTGACTAGGAAAATTTAGAGGTGTGGAGTGTAACTTGGCCTTTTAAAGTTTACCGCTCTTTGGCTCAATGCTAGGAGGTGCCTGAAAGAAAGTGATAGAATCACAAGAGGATGGTGAGCTAGTCTCTGCATTTGTCTTTGTTTTGGGCTTCCTATTATATCCTTCCTTCATTCAGTTTTCTAACTTATATAACTTGCAGATGACCCTGAATATGTGACTCCCCCCACCCAAAATTGAAAAAGTCTTCATGGCTATTTGCGCAAACAATCAATCCATTGATTGCTCAGGACACAAGCCTCCAACACCATAAGAAGCTGTTCAGGCAGCCTAGTCTAGCTTTGTTTTGGACTTGAGTCTTTGGATTTTAAGTGCTATGAGTTATGAGTTAGGAGCATTTGTTATGCATCTGTTTTGGATGTCTTTTGAACACTTTTCAAAACAACAGAAAGTCCACAAATGGGAAGTTATAAAGTCAATTTTTTTGGTTTTATTCGTTTTTTGGTTCTGTTTCTCTACTGTCACATAGCCAATGTTGGTTATCATGGAAACAATCCCCCGGTACAAAATCCAAAATCACGTTGAACATCCACTCCACCACCATCCCATAGAAAAGGACAATTGAGAGTAGACAACTAAACCTTGTAAAGAAGTGCATCCTTCAGAAGCCATCATGCATCTGGAGAGAACAAACTCCACACAGGTAAATGGATTTGAACCCAGAACCCTGGAGCTGTAAGGCTGCATTGTTAATCACCTTGCAGCTCTATTATTAATAATAAGGACTTTTGGGGGGCCAAAGTCCTCCAGCTACCAGTCCTTTCCTGGACCACATGGGAGCCAGTCTTTTACAGATTTTAGCAAATCAAGGAGAACATGGCAGATAACATTTTTAATGATGAAACTTCATGAACAGTTACTTGTTTGAGTTTCCCGATTTATTAACCAAACAGCAACAGGTCATCTCAGACAAATGTGCCCATGTAAAATAATATCTGTTATAAAATATTCCATGAATGGCCCAAAAAATAACATTAATTTTTATTTGTCAGTTATTATCACAATTAAGCAATCTGACTGAAGAGAAAGTGGAAGGAGCATAGTGGGACTAGCTTTTGTGGTGGAGAAAATGCATTGCAGTGGTTGGGGAAAATGTTAAAATCATTGTCTATGGGATTTAACATACAGGTCAATTTGAACATGAATTGGTAGAGAATGAAAATCAAGATATCTATCAAATGCATCTCATAAAATATAGTACAATATAATATAGTTAACATAATGCCTTCTCTTCAGAGAATGGTGTATGGTAAATTTCACTTTGCAAGCATATATATTATTAGCAGAAAACATGACAGTTTTCATTATATATGTTTACAAAGCCATTAGATTCACATATCAGGTTCAACTCCAAGCTGCTTCGTTTGGTGGCAATGCCCTGGTGCTCCAGAGAGACAACAGTGTGAGTCATACCAGCTATAACTGAAAAATTAACAGGATATTACAGCATTACCATCTATTAAAAGCAGTTAGCAGGTGAATAAGTTATAACAAAGTTCCTCTTCTCCGCACAACCCTACTGGTTAGTATTTAAAAAATCAATAAGCTAATATGAATCCGTTGCTGGCAAAATTACTGTTGATTTAACATGATTATTTGGGTCTTCTTCTTACTAGACTAGAACATAATAGGTACAGAAATGAAACAAATACTATACTGTGTATGAAACTACATCACTAAACATAATACTAGCCAATAGCTCAGTCCCCTCAGGCAGTTTCACCTCCCCCGAATGTCTCTTGTTGACTCTGGGTTGAAGTTACAGGTGCCCTGGGAAGCCATCCCAAAAACCTACCCCTTTGTGACCTTTCCCATCATTATGGAAACACAAGCTCAAGGAAAGGACCCTGAAGTCTAGCTGCCATGACGCATCATAATGACTCTGACCTCTGTCAAGAGTACTTAATAGTTGTAGCACAGAATGACTCTTTACGGAAAAAGGGAATCTATTGAGAAAACGTCTGTAAGAATGCAATGGTGAGCAGTCACACAAACACACAAAAAACACGATATTCTAAACACAACTCCCCTGTGTTTTTTTTTCCATGTAAGCCTTCAAAGAAAACAATGCAATTAAAAAATTATATAAAGAACTTTAATACATGTAAATGCTTTTGTAAAGAAAATAGGTACACGAGAGATGAAATAGAATCAAGATAATTTGAAACAAAATATATAGAAGTGCACATTATATTGGAGATATGTAGAACCACAACTTACATGTTTTGATTAGTGTATTCTAGTTAATTTCAAAATTAATTCATGATTAGTGTTTGATTAGTAAACTAGCATATCTGCCAATCCAGACTTGCACAGACATATACACTATAGGAGAACTCTACATAGCTGCACACAAAGGCTCCAGAAACTACCACACTACCTATTTCTGTACAGGCCAAGACAGCTTTCGACATCACCAAATTGATCATGTAAAACAGCTCCAGACACCCCAAGAAATCTCAAGATACCCACACAATGCCACAGACAGTGTGAGGAAGTTCCATAGTTTCCCAGAGAGGACCAGATATCTGCAGACATCCCATAATATTTGAGGGGATGTCCTTGGGGATATCTTTAAGATCAGCATGTGCATCTTGCGTTTAGGGTTATTCAGGACAGAAAACGGGAGCCACCTCTTTATACAGGAGGTGCCTTTTACAAAATGAGTGCCCCAGACAACTTAAGATAATTTCAAGCTCAGGGCCTTAGGAAGCCCTAGACATGGCCAAACAGTTGCCATGAAAAATCACAAGACAAGCTCAGACACCTCCAGACATGTCCAGACAACACCACACATTCCAAGACAATTCCAGACAGGAACAAAACAATATGCATTATGAAACTCTGTTATCTTCAAATGCATCTTTGTTGGAAAACTGTGAACACTTGGTGATATTTTGTAATATGTATAACCCCAACATGAGCACACAGCATGGAATACAAATGGCTGAGTTTGCGTTTCAATTAGAAATTTTATTAGAAAAAAAGGAGCTTTCTTTGAAATGAATTCAACAAATGACCTCAGAGTATCAGTGCTGGAGGATGAGAAAATATTTGCAAAATCTATTTATAGTACCTCATTACAGTGACTTCATTAACAAGTGAATTGTGTTTCTACCCTTTTCTTACATTTGTGAATATACCATATGTCCTGTTGCAAATGTACTAGGCATACTTGTTCATACAGTGTAATGCTTCTAATTGGGTCTTTATGTAACTTAGAGCTGTTGAAGTTAGTGTGACTGTGTTGGCTTGTGGATCAAAAGAGTATAGCAACTTTAAAAATCATTTGAAAATGGGTAGAATTTTAAAAAGTGTATGGAGAAAGGGTGCCCGAGGACAGAGAATTCTAGAAGATGAATTCCTCCAGGACCAACGCCCCTATTTTTTTACAATACCAGCAGAACACACAATCCCAGTTTAGGACAGCCATATACTGTAGGTTTTCTAAGACTACATTCCCAGCAGCGCTAAAGAACTGCAAAAAGCTGTTGTCGTGCTGGTCGTCCATTTAAGTCAATAGTCAAAATAAGTATTGAGCTTGAGTCACATGAAACTTTGCAGATACTGAGATACTTAACACATGCCTTAGTAGCTAATTCTGACTTTTTTTTAAAATTCGATCATTATCTACAGCTTACAATTTTAGGAGAGGCATGACGGACATTTGTGTAGAGAAATTAGGATCCGTGTGGAAAACAATTGTGTGCGCGCATCCAGGGGGGTTTATTTTCAAATTGAGTAAATATAGGTTTTATATTAAAAATTAAATTTATTTCCCCATCCATCTGCAAAGCAAAATTCAAACCTGTGGTCCTCCTCTCCAGTCCAGGTATTTGTATATGAGACAAAGCTGCCTCACCAGTAGCAGGATTTTCAGAGATGCATCTGGTAACACCGTATGCTTCGTTTCCAACTGCTGGCGAAAATATGAAAGGGGGTGAAAAATTTCATGCTGCATGAGGTGAATGCATTCAAAGGTGTTTTACAGATGATCATAAACTACTTTGATACTTTTATGGCCTGAACCACAAATACTGTGTACACCTATAATGTAGTAGTATGACACACGTGAAGCATATTCAATTTTTTCATTGTAAAAAATGATCCTTTTTGATTTTTTAGAATAAAAGCAAAATACAGACAACTACATAAAGGTATGACAAGTGACAGAAAAAACATGGAGTAAATTTAAAACTTTACAGTGAATCATGGACAGTTTTCTGTCCAAAACTGCATTTCCCCACCCCAGAGAAATTAAAATAAAGTACTTTGCAATTAATCGCCATGAAATGTAGTGCATTGCCAAAGGTCTATTCTGGTTCTTTTGTTTAAAGACATACTGCTATAATGATAAACAATACAGTGCTATAATACTGGCTGCAGCGTTTATGTGAATCAAATACTAAATATTAAAGAAAATGTTACAATGGTTATCTAATTTCATGTAATATACTGTATATTCTGCATTATATAATATTTTGTATTTTAATATAATTGTTTTAATTGCAAAATTCACTGGATTTTTAAAATCTCCTCAACCATCTATCATCATTTTAATAGTGTGGGAGCCTTAAGCTTTGCTGATAAGTTAGACTATGTTAAATACCAAAAAAAAGAACATACCAGACGATTTTAATGTATTTTCTTTTATATTGGTGTGTACATACCTGCTGGTAGCAACGCAAACATGATTTTCAAGTCCACTGACCTAAAAACTGACAGCTATAGGAGAAGTTAATGTATTTAAAAACAGAAAATGTCCTTAAGTAGGTGTTTCTTGTACAAATACATGCAATTCGACTTTACATTAACAACCAATGAAAATCAGCATCAGTGAAATACAGACAGAATATATACAAAAGTAATTTGCCATAGCAGAGCTACCCTTTATGGACTATTCCATTTTATCTGCCCACAAATAAGGCTTTTTCCACCAGTTCAAATTAATCTCAAACAGGCACTTTTAACAGCATAGATGCATGAAACAAGATAAAAATAGGTTTGTTTGTTATGCTAAGATGATATATACCAAAACTTGATCTTATAATACTGTTAGGATGCCTTAGCCAAAAGGATTAAGTGTACTGAAAGACAAATAAGACTGACAAAACTTCACTTTATTTCCTATAGGAAGAACTATCTTCATGAGAAGATTAGAATGATCTAGCATCTATTTTTTATAGATTGCTTTTTATACTAACTTCAATCTGAATTATTTTAGTTTTTTTTTATATGTTGTGAACTTTCAGAAGCTTCAGAATAGGCTCCTCTGAAATCAAATTATAGGCATTACATTGTGAGACACTGTGACATACTATATGTTACTACAAGGAAAATTCTACAACTTCAGAATTGCATTTTTCCAAAGGGAGCATTGTAAGCTTTATTTTCTGAAATCTTAAATGTTTAAGTACAGAATAATAATTTCCTATGGAGCTTTCTGTATTTACATCATTCTGAGCATTTAGATAAGTTCTGAAAATGTATCACTTCCTATTTCCCCACTTTGCTATAGCTGTGGCAGTGACATTGCTGTGGTTTTCTTTGTATGAAATTATATTAAAACAATTTTGTTTTGGTACAATATATGGTTGATCTCTAGCAATCTCCGTTTTAAAGAGGTTTTTTTTTCCAGCATCCATTATCAGAAGGTCACTTCTCCGCTAGTAAAGGAATAATACTGATTCCTCCGACCCTTGTACAGTTTCAAAGGTATCATGTGTCATTTTTTCTAGGCTAACCAATCAGGGATTGGCCATCAATAATAAACCTATTTTTTATTTATAGTTTGTGCTTTATACAAATCACTCTTTTGCAAGGATGAAATTCAGACTATCAACAACTTAGACTAGCTGGAAAACAAAACCATTATGAATGCACAGGGCATAAGTAGAGAGAAAATAGCATGATTTCAACCTTTTACCATACAAAAGACAAATTTAACAAATATAACATTTTAACTTATATTACTTATTTCTACCAGTAGGTGGAAGAGCTTTATGTCTTCCTCATAATTCTACTCACTCTTTTCACTGTGTGAAATATGTTGGAAAATGGGACATGAAGAAATGTAAGTACCGTATTTCAGCTGTAAGGTGCTTCTTTAGTGCTGAACACTTCACAAACACACTTCACAAAATCCGTCAACTAGAAACCAAAGACTTACAAGTGTAAAAAACTTTGTAAAAGATCTTCAGTAACACTAACTCCCAATTCCTTAATATTCCTCATTTATTACTTAACCATAAGCAAAGTTACAGTGTAAAAGATTAACTACAGGTGTTATCATCTGATATTATAAAATCAAGAACAACCAAATTAGCCTGTCCCAAATAATTCCCAGTAAAATTATTTTCCAATGTTCAGTTCTGTTTGTGTTCTATACTGAAATTGGGGAAAGATTAGTACCTTATACCTTTTAAAAACAAGTGTTGCTTGCAAGGATCGTATTTCCCCACTTGCTATAGTCAATCTTTCTTTAATAGGAACTTACTTTACAGATGCTCAGTAGTAAAGTTAGATTCTAATCTCACCTATTCCTGCTCATCTATATTTATCTTGCTTTCTGGACTTCCCTTTGCACAGTTCTCTCATATCCCCCCTCTCCATCTTCACCCTGGCAGCAGCTCCCTGGCTCATTCCTCATGAAAGTGAGGGGGGTCCGGTCAGCTACATCCTCACAGTCAGGCTGCCATTCTCTCAGCTAGGTGAATAAACTCTAATACATTTAGAGCCAAATAAACTAATACATTTATCCCTGTGTCACATTCATTAGGATTTAAAAAATACTATAATTGAGTCAACTCTTTTCTAGTATAATTCAGTGTGTACATGATGGATCAAAAACAAGAAAGTTAGAACTTGACATTTGTTTCTCGTATTATTCATACTAAAGCTTACAATGACAAAATAACAGTTTCTGACAGTTTTTTTTCCACTCGTTTTAGCCTACTGAATACCAAAATATTGGCTAAAGACAGCATTGCTCATTTTTATGTACAAGAAAAAAAAAGATTTAAGAAAAGAGTACATGTACAAAAAGAGAAAGCATTTAACAGTATAGAATGACTTTTTTGGAATCAATTATGCACAAAGTGTGCGGTTGTTAGAAAGGGAGTAACAGTGGTTCACAGTATTGCTGAGAAATTAAAAAACAAAAATGTAAAAAAAAAAATAAAATGTTGAAAACAGGATATACTCGGTTTTAGTCACAGCAATTTCACAGATATCAGACACGCAAGAGCAGAGCTAAATTGCTCCAGTACTGAATTGCTTTGGAATAATCTTTTGTTCATACAAAAGATACCTTTTAAAAAATGGTTTGACAACCTAGAATGAGCTCAGCCCTTAAGAAAAAAACATAAATTGCACAAATGGTTATGGAATGATTCATATCAGTTTGTCAAATATGGTCTTAAAAGCTAAAAACAGAATGAAAAATCTTTACCACTCTTGTCTTGAATGTGTGACAATAAAGAGTACCCTGAAAGCAGTATCCATGGAGGAATGTATATTCAGTCTAACTTTAAGTAAAATAATTGACAATTATAAAGCAAGTGATGTGCTTTCTTTCATGGAAAACAGTATACTTGTACATGTCTTATTTACTCATTGATGAAGTAAGATTTTTTATTAATCAAAAACTAAGAAAAAAACTTGGACTAATGAGTAACAGAAATAAAATACTATTAATATATAAAATGTGATAGTACTTACTTTGCATGATATGTAGAATAATAGTTCACATTCTCATAGCAATGTAGATTTCAAAGAGCGACTAGTTTGATGGTTTTGAATTTAATGAGTAACATACTCTATTTGTCTCTGGGACTTGATTAGGTGTCCATCTGATAATCAATCAGTTCAGCTTGATTCAAAATACTTAATAACTACAACATACTTTTCAGCACCTTTTTAATTGTTTTAATATCATTATTCTTCTGCAAAGATTTAAATTCGTCTTCTTTGAATGACCTATAAATATGGTGGCATGCACATTTCAAGGTTGCGCCACAGCACATCAATGTTAATCACCAATTCACATTATAATGCACAAATGTTCTGCAGGCACACATGTTGAAAATAAAGTAAGAGAAATAAAAAATAACAGGGCAACAAAAGAGCAGTTTACAAAGCAATATATATATTCTTTCCCATCCACTATACTCTGCTGTTAAGGAGAAATCATGCAGAATAATGAATTATAAACATTCCACAAAAGAGCAGAACCAATCCAAATCATCAAATGGTAATCTTACATTATTATGTTCAAGGGAAAAGGTGGATAGTATCAGAAATATGACATTGTACTCCAGTATCCAAAACTTTGCAAAGGAATGAAGGATTATTAAAACAAGATCCTCACGTATAATGTACAACACTTAAGTGTCTCAAGATACTCATACTCACTTCAAGACAACAGAATTCTGACTAGTACAGAAAGCTAACTTTTTAAACCACATTGAGTGCAAACATAGGGTTTTTAGTTTTGGATCTAATGCATCATTTCTTTATATTTTTCATACATTCTTTGTGGGGCATAATTTCTAACCATATGAGACAATTATTTAAAAATAGAATGTGCAATTTGCAAATGTGGTATGAAAGTCCAACTAAGAAACAACAGTTTTGAGGAGAGGTTTCAATAAATATTGGAGCCTGTAAAAAGCTTCGGTATCAGCTTCAAAGAAAGAGAATTTCCTGGCCACTTTGCCGTATGAACAGCTTTGTTTCAAGCTGCAATCTTTGTTCACTTACTACAAAGACCTGTAGGACAACACTTTGAGAACAAAACCAAATGTGTTCAAATCAGGGTGACCTAAAACGGTGGGTGGTAATTAAAAAAAAATGGCATTCGATATGGCAATCTACTATGAGAGTAAAATCTGCATATATATATTTATATAAAAAACAACAATAACAAAAAGAAGGTTTGGGGTTTTTGTGCAAGTTCTTATGTTCTTGAGATGCAGCAGCAGATCCTGATCATTTGAAGACAGTCTCAAAAGCTGGGCACTTATGGCTCTTCATCTTCTTCATGGTCTTTTTAAACTCCTTGCTAGACTTGTCCCACTTGTGGATGCCAGTGAGTAGGTACTGCTTGTCCACTTTGCGGCCCATTATCAGGTAGGTGTTGCTCAGGTGATCCAGCTGCTGGCAGGGGCAGTCAGCGCCATTCTTCAGATACAGCACCAACTTCTTCAGATCCTTCTTCTTTAGGTTACCAGCCTTCAAGGTCTTTTTCTTCTTCTGCAGAATCACCTTACGGTCAGAGTTTTCCTTCTTCACCTCCTTGATTTTGGTCTTAATGGCTGAAACAAGGAGATTAGGTCACATTAGAAGAAGGAGCTACAGGGCTTTGTAGTAGCAAACCTTATTATTACACCAAGAATTAAGTAAGATTTCTAATAATCTTTCTGTTTTTTTAAATGGACAATGGCCCAAACTGAGCTTAGCTATGCTGATTCAAACCTTTAGGAATGCATCTAAGATGGGCCTCCTTGATAAGCAACATGTCCTGGCCCTAAAACACATTAGGACATCATAAATTAAGTCCATCTTTGACACCTCCAATGATGAAGTACCCAACATCAGCGGCTCTTAGTCTACTACACCAAAAGTGACTCATCTGGACTGGGTCCCTAGCTGGAGGTCACAAGTTAATCATCCAAGGATGACCAACCAATGAGGAACCTGCAACTATGATTACTGGACTTAAAGGATATTAAAAAATTCCAATTTTGTCAGTCTTTCTCTCTCACTTGAGACCTGTGATTAGCTAATCAAAGACATAACTGCAGCCACTGTTGTACCATCTTCAAGAAACTTCAAGGTCAGTGAAAGTTGGACTTTTGTTGACAAGCCTTAATATCGACATGTACTCAGTAGTAGCAGCTACACCTTGTGGATCAAATAATTCTCCCCACCATACATTCACCTACAGTTGCATCCAGGTCAGAATTTTGTTCACAAGTCATTAGAAAGCCACTCAGGGTCAAATCTTAGTGGATTCATATCCCTTTCCTCCTTTTTCCTCCCCCCTTTCAGCTGGGTTCCCTGCAGGACTTTCAAATTCTCCATAGAATGGCCTGGCCAGCATTTAAGTTCAATATTCACTTTGGAAATCTTGACGATTAAAACTAATTCCAGAGTATTTGCTAAAGTTTAGTTCACAATAACTCAATTTTACCTGTCTTTGAGAACATGAATGTAATTAGATATCAGACTGGTTATATTTACAACGTTGATCATAATGTGTGTTAATAGATTATGTATTTTAACAATGCGGTTATTACCATCTTTGTATTTCTGAAGTAAATGACAAAGCCATTTGTATCAAGGCTTACAATATTTTGTTACTCTTCATAATATATTAAGAGTGTATTACATTTTATAGAAGGTTTGTAAACACTTTACTGTCCGTGTACAATGCTGCAATACTGGCAAAACATTCAGAAAAAAAGTGATTGAAATTAAAATATAATGAATAGCACTCTTGAATACAATGGGATAAATAATACACAACATTCTTTTTAAGCTTTACTACTACAGTCCTTATGAGGTTTACGCATAGCTTAGCTGAAAAAGTCTTATTGTATGCAGGTCCTTCTTCAGCTTCACAATAAACCCTATGGTTCCAGCAGCATTTAAACTGTAATTCAGGTCCTCAAGTGCTGCATTTGTTTCTGGTTTTCATTTAATCATTAATTAAACTAATTAAACAGATATATTGAATTAACCACATTTTAAAGGTCTTTATCACATAGTTACTAAAATCTGAAGACAACCAGCACTCAAGAACTGGATTTGATAATATAGTAAATGAGTGGATAGTCTAAATGTATATTGCAGCCATTAAATAATGTTAAACTGGGAAAATATTCAAATGACTATCAAAATCTACATGTATTGCTGAATAAAAAAAAATCTCTAACATTACATTAGTTCTCCATATTTTTTTATAAACATCCTTAACACCAGAGATTTTAAAGACCAGAATCTGATTCCCGAGAGAGAGGTTGTTCAAATATCTTCTTGAATGGATATATTAGTTGTTTTATTATGGTGACAATAACCACAAGGCAACAGGCTCATAAATAATGATTTATTGCACTTGTGATCAGAAAAAGATGTTTCCTTACCGTGATATAATAATAACAGGCTGCATCTGAAGCCCAGCCAAAATGAAAACTTAGTCTTACTTGTTGTAAACCCTTATTTATAAGGAAAAATAGTCAGATGAAGTCTTAGCATCAGAAATAAGTATCACTTCTATTTAATTTTCATGATACATGTAGATGTTGTGAATGTCATTCAACCATTCAGTTCTTTACCCATTCTGAAGTTTCAATTTTCAAAGTCAAATATTAACAGCAAGGGCATTTACAGTTTCAAAATATGAAAATGCAGTTTAACAAATTCCATAACATCTTCATGAAAAACTACAAATGCCGAAGGCCATCATTAGAAGATAAAAAACTTGTCCTTTGCCATTAAATTACTGGAAGCATGTTTGAAAAAAAAGTCTAAAAACAGTGTTTCCTGTTTGTAAGATGCAAGATTCTGCAGGACTTCTAAGGATTATGTATCTGAAAGTTATTTTTACTTTATGGAATGTTATGGTACTGCAGTTTATGTATACAATATCATTGAAACTGGTCACACAACTGAAAATGATCACATTTAAATAAATATCACATTTTTTACAAAAGCTTAGAAAGCTAATATGTTTTGTGAAGTATACAAAGTTTGCTCCCTGCCAAAAACATAATAGGTTATGTATATATTTATGTGTGTAAATGCATCTTCTGCTTTAAAATAACATTCATGGGGTGCAATGATTTTGTACTGGTGACTGCTGAAAACTGACAACAAGGTTTTGAAGTTCTGGACAGACATCTTGTGTGGTACATGAACTGGGTCTAGCATTCCTCTCACTCTGACCAAGTCTCAGAATATCAAGTGTCCATTTCCCTTCCTCATCCCCCAACTCGATGTTGCTAGACAAGAGTCTTATCAGTCAGTACTGCCTCTTTAAACAAGGTCTAAATAACCTTATAACTGAAAAACAATACTGGGCCAGGCAATTCTTTCCTCTCGGTGAGTGCTCTAAAGAAGGAACTTTGCCAGAAGACACATTACAGCGGTAAGTGGAGAAGGCCACAAACAAGGAGCTGTCTGTGGACCCTGAAAGAAAAATATAAAACAGCCATTTTTTCAAAATTCCACACAGAGTGAGATGATAAGGTTTCCAGTGTTCAAAGAAAATAATATCTCACCTGTGACAAATATGAGATCTATAGCAGTCCAACATTAAGCTGTAGTAGCTAAAGTCCTAAAAGGGGTCTAATGGCAGAAAGCCTTTACATATGAACAAAGCCACTGTGCAGCCTCATCAGTTACCATTTATTATAAGATAATCCAGACCTTCAATTCCAAACATCACTGAAAACTATAAAGTTCACACAAATCTGTCTAAATATGCAACCATTTATGTGAGCCTACAAACAAATATAATTTGTTTATAAGCTCACATGAATGGAAGTATGAAAAAAAACCCGAAGGTAGGTGTCCCAGACCTGAGATATACATGTGGTGTTTCACAATTAAAATTTCTTTTAAATCTGTTAATTTGTCTAATCTTGGTGGCCAACATGCGTGTTCTGTCAGAGATTGCTATATTCATTCTGGGAGGACTGAAGACATTACATTTTAGATTCTTCAAAAAGTAAATGGAATCCAGATGTTGAACACTACAAGTCAGTCAGTCAAGACTTGCCTGAAAAAACACTCAACTACATGGACCAGTGGTTCAGTGTCCCTTTGAAAGTTGTCTGCCATCTGGTTGTGGGAGTTGCTCACACGAGAGTTGAAGCTTTAAAACAAGTGAGGACTCCAAATGGGCTGGATATAACTCTTTACAGTGTTTATGTTATCATAGAGTCTTACCAATTTTGAGTGGCTGAAGCCTATCTGTTGCACATCACCATTTAAAATGCAGTGAAGAAGTCAATATTGCTCAATGACACACCAAGTCGTTTGACTGTATTTGGACACTTGATAGATTTTTCACTTTTTACAGTAACTAAAACAGCATGGGACTACTAGTCCCATTTTTTTATGAATTAAGCTCTTTATCTGTTAAATTGTGCAATTCTTATAATTGACATTTATAATGAATGAAACGAGAACAAAATGTCCCTCTCCTACAGTGGGTGCGTCCTGCTGTGCATACCTACTGCATCTAATTAGAGCTGCTGCTTTCTGAGCCACAGCACATATTATCTCAAATCATGTCTAAAATGAATAAATTTAATAAAAGTCAGCATGCAAACTATAAAGAATAAAAGTTTTTTTTTGTTACAACTTGCCAAAGGGAACCTTAACCTAAAATTTGTTTTTCCGGAGATAGTAGCGCCTGCATGGCTTTAAAGACATGATTTAAAAAACGAAATCATTTTATCATTTCCTCATGCAGTACTTCTTTATATGAAAATGAAGGGGGTAATTCTGAAGGATACTCATCTTTCACTACTAAGTGAATGTGATGCCCTTCATTTGTGTTACAGTATACCTGTATATTCTCACAAAAATAAAGCCTGTATTTACATTGCATTTTAATGCCAAAATATGTATTAATAATGTACTTTACAAATTCACATTTCAATAGTTAAGTTCCCTGAGGTCTGTCCAAATGCTCAAATACAGTACTGTGAAAAGCCACCTTCACATTGTTAAATTACACAGACTTTTTTTATCACATACATATTGCCAATTAGCTCTTTCCTCTGTCAAATTAACACCAAGAATGGCAACTGGCATTTTGGTGAGCAAGATTCTGAGCTCATTAGGGAGATATATTTGCACAACAACAAACACACATGACTTTAAGCATCATGAAACGTCTTAGTAATACAGCAGCACCTTCCTGTATAATCCTGTCATTTTATCTTTTAGTTAAAGGGAAATTTTAAAACATCTCATGGAATTCTGCATCCATAACATAGTAAAAGCTGTCAGATGGGGTCTGCCTGTGCAGCTCAGGATACAATTAGCCCTCAGTCCTGTCAAGGAAGGAAGTAGAAGGAAGGGTCTGCTATTAGAAAGCAGGTACCTGCATTACAAAAAGAAGCTAAAGGATACCAGTAGCACAGCCCAGACAGTTTGAAGTCTTTAGATTAGACCGCAGAGTGACAGGAGTATCCAGTGTCATCACATCACTGTGGTTTTCTGCAACCTTTAAATAAACAGGGTCTTATAAAGTGAGCTAACAGGAAAAACAGAAAAATGACTGGGAGGAACTCAAGGATGTGCAAGATGGGGTGGGGGGTGGGGGCAATCAGCCTGCCTTGTACTCTTGCTCTCTCTGTTGGAATTCTCCTTAAGAGGGAATTTTCTGCCTTAAGAGGTCATTTGACCAAAGGCTTTGTGCCTCAAAATACTTGTTCTATAACCTAATAATTATAAATTAAGCAAGGCCCACTGCTCTGAAGTTTAATGCACCTTTTAATCACTTGACAGGACATGGCTGAGAATTACAGGCAAAGTGCATTGGACTGAACAAGCACACTGTAACTTTTACATACTTTGCATAATCCCATTTCCAGTAATGCTATTGTAATAACATGCAATTGTGATTTAATTGGAAGTACTGAAATTTGGCTAATAGGAGTGGTTGCAAATACAACATTTATGGAAACAAAGCACTGTGAAGAGACAGAAAAGGCAGAAGAAGTGGAGAACTAGCATTACACATCAAAAAAAAGCATTCAGGCACATGAACCTAACCGAGGTAAAGTAAGGGTCTTAAGATATATGGGTCAAACAGTTTTAAAAAATCATTCAAAGAACATGAATGCCCCACTGTTAGGAGTATGCTACAGACCACCAGATTCAGATATGAATTATAATGCAGTCTTACAGGACTACATGAGGTATGTATGCATAAAGGAAGCAGTGGTTTTCATGAGAGAATTTAACTTTCCTCACACAGACTGGGAAAAATGTATAGTAATGCCAGCAGCTGAAACCAAACGAAGACATGGGTAATGACTGCTCCCTTCCTCAATTTGTCAGAGCACTTACTAGAGTGAATACTTGTATTGATTAAGTGTTTGCAAACAATCAAGAGTGAAGAAAACAGAGTTGAGAACTGTAATATGGTATTCTTTGAAGTGAATTTCTACAGTACTAAACCCACAGGGGGAATCCAAAAGGTTTATAAATTTAGGAAGGCAGAACAAGGAGGAATAAGACAGATTTAGACACACGCTGGCAGCAAAAACAAGCTACAAATACAAAATGGGGGAAATCAAGTTTTAAGAGGCTACTTATGAGAAACATAGGAGCTAATGTAGACACATTTACATCTTCTAGACACCCTGGGGAGGCAATACAATAATAGCTTAGTATTCTGGTTGCATATGAGTTTAAAAGTATAGATTTCAAATCAAGAAGCATTAGAATCATATAACACACTTTAATGTGTCATTTAAAAATATAATGTATAATACTGGATTTCAAAATACAAAAAAAGGATATTGAGGCTCTGAACTCCAGAGAACAACCAGTTGCATTTCCAGGTCAAAGGAATGTCCTACCTACTGTACCTTCTCCTTCATGAGACACACAGTAGTGGTAATCTGGTGTTCTGGCTAGAATTCTTCTTGCACAGTTTGACCTACTTAAATATCCTGCTTAATTCAATTGGAGAAGTCTCAATTTCCACCCCTGAATTGCTGTATAGTGGGCCTGCTGGTGCATGATGATCACCTAGGTGGGTGTTGTACTTCAATCATGGATTAAATAAGTCTCCTAATTTATATAATACTACAGGATGAACAGTGCCAAACCAATGACTTAATTTCCCAAAGACTAAGAGTGTCAGATGACTCTAACCATACTCATGTGTTAAGAGTCATTCATGTGAGGTTGCAATGTTTTCCACAGTTCTCCATTCACTGTTCTTCCCTGCCTTCTCTTTGATCTCTCTCCAGTTCTCCACTTCTCTTCCCTTGATCTTTCCTAATATGTCTGATCTTTCCATAATCTCTTTTTTTTACCTCCTAATCGCCTTGTTTTTCAGCTTCTCTGCCTGAAAAGGTGTGACCACTGACCTCCACCATACTTACAATCTTACTTCAGTAACAAAAATCTGTCCTCTGATCTCTTAAGATACCTAAAGAAGCCACAATCAGTCCAACTGGGTCAATTTTGAACTTCAGATACAGCAGGAGCTAGCTGTGACTTTTCATGGAGAAAGTTTTACATTTGAGATCTCATAAATGCTCACTGGAACTGCTTACTCAAGACCAGCGACTACTGCCAAAAAATAGTTACTTGCAAAGGTCGAGCTCAATGTCAAAACAAGCATGGAGTCTTCTTTGTTCAACAAACACTAACATGATTTCTCCCTCCTTAGGTTCCTCAGTTATTCGTGAGAAAGGACTTCCTGTCTTCATTGATTTTTAGCAGGTTTTAAAAGAAATTTACATATACAACATACAACGGCACGAAAATTACACCGAATTGCATGCATCTTCCTCAGCCAATTAAAAACTTCAGTCATTCTTCACACTGAACAATTGTCAACTGGATATTCAATAAGGCCAAGCCAGAAACTCAATAGTAAAATACTGTAGGTCATATAACCTTATAAAACTTAAATATGTTCTCATTATTCTTAATTTTGCAATCATATGTGAAATAAAATTGGATCTGACAGCCAAATTCAAAAGTGCCACGTCGCCATTTGAAAGTCATGAATTTTCTCCTAGTGCTCTAGTCAGAAACCTTGGTATGCTATTTTATTAAATATCATATATTTCAAATACAGCATCCTACAGAATGTCCTGTATCAGGTCCTGATAAATCTGAAGCCCAGAAACCTGTTTAAGTCCTGGCCCATTTCAAGGATTGACTTCAGCTGGTGCAAAAATTGTTTTTTTCTTTAAATAGAGAAGTGATCTTAAGACTTAACTTAAAACTTTACACAGCCCTGTCCCCAGTTTTTGAGGGATCTTTATATCTTTTTGTTTCCCTTGTTTGTGCCTTATGTTCGGTAGGTGCTGGTGTGCTGTCATTTCAGAGTTTATCTGTGCATGCACTTAAGCCATGTCTTTTAATTTATCTAGTTCTTCATGTGTACTGAATGAAATTGTGTACAGCAATCTTGAGATGCATGGCATGAAATGGTACTTTAAATTAAATTTAATACGATGCGTCCCCGATACATTTCATTCCCTGTTAATAAATCAGATTTCAAAGACGGTAATGTCCGAGATGATCTAGCTATTGTATGTCTGCAATATTGTATATACCGTATTTTCAATCCATGAATCTAAAACTTCATTAGGTTTTCTACCTATCAAATATCTTCCAAATATTATTAGTAATACTTCAGAATAACAGATAATCTCCAAATTATTTAGTTGGGCCAAATTGCACCCTCTTCTTAGTAATCATTCTTATTTTCTTTTGAGAAAAATCCTTTGCAGAGGATTCCCATCTTTAACTTAAATCCTCTTATATTTTCCATGCTCAGACTGAAGACTCTGTTTGGGATCACCACACCAGAACTCTTTCCACAATCTAATGAACTATTAGATTTAAAATTAACATGTTAAAATTAACATTTGCAGTTCAAAATCAAACTTCTTTTAATATGCATTTATTTCAAGACAGAAAACGGAGAATACTGAAATCCAAACCAACTTGACATGTTTGTTCAAAATTTCTATGTGGCTTTTTTTGTAATTTAAGGTGGCTTTTTCCTCCAGTTCACTTCAGTGTTTAGCATAAATTTGGCAACCATTATCGTTTAGCTATAACACAGCTGTTTTAAAACCTCATGGCTTTAACAGAAAAAGGTGTATTTATAAGCCTATGATCAAAAGGCTTAATGGATTGCTGGAATGTGTGATTAGTGTTCTTGTGAATTATTTTTAGTATAACCTAGAATGGCATTTCGGCATATTCTTATAATACATTCTTGATTTTTGTTCACATGTGCTCAAAATCAAAGTTCCAGGACCTCAATTACTTCATAGCTGCTCTGTGGTAACTAATGGCCAGTCAGTGGCTGAATCAGGGCTTGAATGGGGAAGTTGCTGCTACGCAGCCTAACCACTCATCCATGGTTTAAATCAATGGAAGTCTGAGCAATAATAGGCGTACTTTTTATGTTTTAATACAACAAGAGAAAACAAAAAGTGACATTGAATGGAGGATTTAAAAGGTTTACTGCATTTAAAATGGTAAAAGGACATTTACTCTAGGCAACTGATGCAAATGGTACATTCAGTGAAACAGTTAACTGTAATGGCTGCCTGTTACAACAGCAAGAGCCAAAGCGTCTCATAAATCCCATTTACAATCCCTCTCCCTTTGACTTTGTTCACACTTGTTAATTAAAGGGGCAGAAACTAGCTGAAGTTTTCCAGGTATTAGGAACACACATGGCAGGGATTAAGAGCTTTTATACCTCCATTTTTATTTTCTGAATAGAATCTTTGAGGGTGATTAGCAGTAAATAGAATCAAAATGAACAGCTTTAATAATTAACATGTCATAAAGAGAGGGCCAACAGTCCCCTTTTTTTTGTTAAAATGTTAGTTCCAATGACCTGAACTTTCATTAACCTCCAGGTTTAATTTAGCACCCCTTTAACATTGATATATTGATATATTTGCTACAAAATATTGTAATAAAACTGAGAAAATCTGGGTAGGATGTTAAATTGCTTTTTTTAAAAACCTGTTAGCCGTACATCTGAAAATTTATATTTTCACCCATTTTAACAGCATCACCATGATATTTTCAAATAAAATCAATTACTTTATTAGAATCTGCAATGGGAAACAATTTTACATGAAGTTAAAACAATGCTTAATGAACCTGATAAAGACAAAATGCCTGAACGTGTAAATGTTTACTTTCAGGTTTACAGTTTACTTGAATTCTGTGCTAATGGACAACATCAACAACAAAAAATAGGTAGTGTAAAACACAATGATCCTTAAAGAAGTTCCACCATGTTCCATCTTTAATGGTCATAAAGTGAAAATGTGATGGAGTAAGAGAAGGTAAGTTAACAATATTTATAAAACAATATGCACAGTCACTAGGATACAGTCAAATCTTTGGTCAGTATTCCAAAAGATGCATTGGATACAAAAATGCCAAAAAGTAAAAGCAGTGCACGTCAGATTTCAAGTAATTGTGGAATAAACAAAGTACAATTCTTACTCAACAACAGCTTCAGAGGCTAAAAGAACCTATTGTCAGAAAAGGAGATTTGATTACTCTGTCATGCTTTAAGATTTCCAAAACCCCTGTCCAAAAGAAAGATTACAAGCAGATGAATCTTGAAAACCCATTATTAAGAACAGTGACTGTCGACTAATTCACCATACCATTAGCAGAGTTTCAGAAAGGTGTGAAGAGGAAAATTGCTTCTAAAATAATGAACATCTGGAATCAGAAATATTCCTGCACTACAAAATGCTTCCAGTTTAATATCACCCATTTCCAAATCATTAATATGATTCAAAAACCATGAAGACATCTGTTGATGAGGAAAACTAATCAATTCCTAAACATAACCCCACTGATTCCGTATGTGTTCACTAAGTCAGTTAGCTTGCCAGGCACCAAAATTCTAACTGTGGCAAACAGAATATTTGTGTTCTTAAGACCTTTATGTGTATATCCAAAACAGACGTATAAAAAGAAGCAGCGTTCCAAAAAATGTATTTTCAGTTGCAGAAACACTAAAAATGGACTCTCTTCGGTTTCCAGCACATTCTGCAAAAATCACTTCACATTTCATTATAGAAAGTTTCTTGGCTTATCCTTTTGGCTAAAGCAAGCCCAAAGTGGGATGTTTCTCAATGCGTTGCTGGGTCCTGAGGAGCTGGTGGAATGTGATGACCTGTTGACATCACCTCCCAAGATATCTCCCCCAGTATACAAGCTGCCAAACCTCTGGTGCAGTCCTTACATATTGCTAATTTCATTCCCTCAGCCTTCAGCAAACACTGAATATCTGGCAATAAATAATTCAATCATTCACATGCCTAATTCCCATCTCACCAACAAAAATAAATCACTGAGCCTGGTCTAGACTACACTGGTTCTTTTTTCTACAAAAAGTGAAAAATATTAAAGGAAATGCTGTGGTTTACAATCCACCCAGAAGGCTCATTACATTTCCACACTCTTTGCAAAAAAAGGAGGAAAAAATTGCCAAATATTAAGCAGTTTCACAATCTTGTATACATATACTGTACATGTTCAGAGAGTTGTGGTGTTTTGAATCTACAGTGGATATAAAAGGTCTACACACCCTTATTGAAATTGCAGGTTTTTGTGATGTAAAGCCAGAAATCAAGATAAATCATGACAGGCATTTTTCCATCTTAAATGTGACCTTGCAACCAACAAAATTCAAGAGAAAAACAAATAGATAATTAGCAAAAGTAATTAAAATGAAAAAACCTACAACACCCTGGTTGCATAAGTGTGCACACCCTTTTATAATGGGGGCTGTAGCTGTGTTCAGAGTTAACCAATCACATTCAAAATCATGTCCAAAGGTAAGTAGCATACACCTGCCATCAATGAAAGTGACTCTGATTAACCCCAAATAAAAATCAGCTGTTCATGTAGGATTTCCTTGAAACATTTGTGGTTGCATCCTACTGGGATAGCCATGGTTTGCAAGGAGCTGACAAAACATCTACGGGATCTAATTGCTGAAAGGTACCAATCAGGAGAGGGGTATAAAAGAATATCAAAGGGATTGGATGTACCATGGAGCACTGTGAAGACTATCATCAATAAGTGGAAAAAATATGGCACCACAGGGACATTGCCAAGATCAGGACCCTCTAAATTTGATGATGGGACAAGGAGAAAATGTATCGGGGAGCCTACCAAGAGGCCTACAGCAACATTAAAGGAGCTGCAGGAATTTCTGGCAGGTACTGGTCACTTCTTGCATGTGACAACAATCTCCCATATTCTGTACCTGTCTGGACTATGGGGTAGGGTGGAAAGATGGAAGCCATTTCTCACAAAAGAACATCCAAGCCAGTCTAAATTTTGCACACAAAAAAAATACAATCACCCCAAACCATGTGGCGGAAAATGTCTTCTGGTCTGAGACAAAGGTTGAACTGCTTGGCCTTAATTCTAAAAGATATACATGTTTGGCGCAAAGACAACAGCTCACCCAAAGAACAACATACCTGATGTCAAGCATGGTGGTGGCAGCATCATGCTTTGGGGCTGCTTCTCTTCAGCTACGACAGGGGCTCTAATCAAGATAGATGGGATAATGACTAGCTCCAATATCAAGATATTTTGGCACAAAACCTGCTGGCTTCCAACATAACGACCCAAAGCACACATCCAAGTCAACCAAGGAATGGCCCATTTTGGAATGGCCCAGACCTCAGTCCCATTGAAAATGTGTGGAATGACTTAAAGAGGGTTATGCACAGGAGATGCCTTGGCAATTTGAAGGAGTTTGAGCTCTTTTGCAAGGAAGAGTGGGATAAAATTGCAAAGTTGATGGAGACTTATTCACAAAGACTTACTACTGTAATAAATGCAAAAGGTATTTCCACAAAGTATATTAGTTAGTTGGGGGGAGGGAGTGTATACATACTTATGCAACTAGGGTGTTGTAGGTTTTTTTTTAATTTAATTACTTTTGCTAATGATCTATTTGTCTTTCTCGAATTTTGTTGGCTGGAAGGTCACATTAAAGATGGGGGGGAGAGAATGTCTGACATGCTATAGCTTGATTTCTGGCTTTACATCACAAAAACCTGCAATTTCAATAAGGGTGTGTAGACTATTTATATCCACTGTGTTATTTTGCTCCGATTGCACAGCTCCATGTACTTAAGGCCAGACATGACTGAAAAACATTTTATATTCTGCTTATATGGGAGGGATGTACAAGACCTTCTTCATAATTGAATATTTACCATTTTAACCAACTGTAAGAACCTGCACATAAATGTGAATGCTTTAAAAGATACTGCCTTAAATAGAACTAATATGCAAGGTACATAGTAATGCCTTTCAGACCAATTTTCAAATGTCAGTAAATTTAGACTCACAGCAGTACCAGTTGAGCAATAAAAAATCAAGGGGGTTCCAGAGATGTCAAGATGGGGTTTTTAGATGTTTGGGATATTTGTAATCCCTGGTTAACACTCAGACTGTAGAGGCATTCTGACATTGTTTGAAGCCAAAACTTTATTTTTATAAGTGAATAACAAAATGCCTTTTCATCCTTTTGGTTATAGAAACTATTCAAGGATAGATTCTTCAAAGCTATATTGAAAGGTATTTCTTCATGCTTCTGTTAGTTAGATGTTAAACTGTAAAATACGTATTGGTGGTGTTTAACCTGTGATAAACTATCTTCCTATAAGGAAGGGGGGGGGTTAGTCATGTGCTCTCTAATCTCTTAAAGCCTAGAAACGAGGATAAATTCTGGCCCGATGAGCCGCTGTGTGTGGCTTGAATGGAATTACAGTACTTACCAACTAATGGTCAACTTGAGGCTGGCTTGCAGTGGATATATGAGAGATAAAGGACCAAAGACCGTAACTTCCTCAAAGCCAGCATTTATATATCTGGGATTTGTGTTTGATAATGAACTGAAAATTTGTTTCGTGCTTATTACAGTGCAAACACTGGTTACGAGAATTCTTTGCTAGAATTTTTGCAGTCTCAAAATTGCAACTGTTTCAATATGCAGGAGCGCATATATTAATCAGGGATAGAGACCACATTATTCCAATTCCTAAACATTTGGTTTGGCTTCTAGGTGTACTCTGCCTTTTTAGCTTTTATTCATGAAACCTTTACATGTTGCTTTAACACCCCCTTCGTTTTAAGCTTAACTTGTATTATGAAAGCATACCCAAGATTCAAGATATACTCCTTGATTTAATATGAGTGGGCATATACTACACACATTTATTTCCCTGTGCATGTCTTCTCACTTCAGCAGAAAACACCACTTAAATCAAATTCTCCACTGTGCCAGCAACAAAGCAGAATTGCAATTAAATGGGGAGGACTGGTAACACTGCAAAGTGGAAACAGCTGGGAATGTCACAGGGTTGTACTTCATAAGAAATGTAAGAGATAAAAAAAAGACAAACGGAGGATGCAGATTTGAAACTCTTCCCCTGCAGGCTTGATTTTAGTAAGTCTGCTTTGTCATTGGCTTCACACAGTTTCAATGATTACTGTTAACATCAGAAAAAAGGTACAAGTTATTTAACTTAATTCACCATGATGAACAAAATGACAAAAATTTCAGGAGCTTATCTCCTTTTTGCAAATGTTTGTTTTTACACTGGAAATCTCCAACAACATAACTATGAAACCAGAATAACTGGAAGACCACAAATGAAAAAAGACCATTTGGCCCACCAGGCTCACATGGTTTAATTCTCTGTAGTCCCACAGCCAGTAATGGGGAATTAACTCCCGAACATGGAAACCAGTTGAAACTCAAAGAAAGGGACAGCTTAGAGTAGCCAATCAAGACTAAAGTAAACTTTTGATAGGGGGAATGAAATTGTGACTTCACTGTGTGATCTGTTACAGCATTAACCATTACACCAACTGTTTTAAGAATTGCCAAAATATACATATAACAGGATTAGCTCTAGGTTCTAGATTTAAAAACTGCTTTTGATATTGATTCATCTATAGTACTCTATTTTCCTGTGAAGTAAAATGTTCACAATATCTGACATTCTGCAATAAGAAAAATACTCTTGTTTACTATTTTTACAGCAGTCACATCAGGAAGTATTGGATTCCAATACAATAATATTTTTTAGAAGCATATTTTAACTGTTTACAATTTTCTTGGGATCCACATAAATATTAGAACTGACTTTTTTTCTCACCTGACTGTAGAACAGATCTGTAGTTACTAAGATGTTATAGTGGGCAATTGGCTCTTTTGAGATTGTTTTGGCATTGCACTGTACACACTGTCATAATGCTGCAGCAAACTGAAAATAATTGACTGAGATTACTTTCTATGATGGCACGCATATAAACTTACAGTGAATCCTATCAAGGGATTGTCTCGGATAAAGCACCAACTTCACTAATGGGTTTTCTAAAAATTTGGGAAAATTACAAATCTGATACGGAGGCAAAAAGTATAAAGGTTTAGCTTTGTATATGAAACTAAGATTTGAAAGCATTAGTTTGCTCGTAGCAAAACTGTAAATTTATCTGGGTAGGTATGAGCCATTACCTTTTAAAGCATTTATTACTTAATGAAAATTAAATGTTTTTTTATACTCAATGAAGTGCAGTATTTGTGGAAAGATTGGATCTAAAAAAATCTTTTAAAATCTTATTCTCTAGACAGAGTGTACAGACAAATCCTGTTTTCAAGAAATGTTTTTTTCTGGCTAAAAACAGTGTATGCAAAGATATTTCAGGCTGGTTGCTTATAAAAGTGAGTGAGTTGCCTTTACATTTTTCAGGTTCCTTGAGTCTAAATTTTTAGTCTTGAAATGCATTTTACCCCAGTGTTACTTACATGTTTTCTATATTCATCCTTCAATGCCAAAATAGTTATGCCTACAGACAAACGTAAATGTGGCAATACATTTTGTATGTAACACTACACCACCCAAAGAGACAAGTATCCCTAAGATCCTTGTTACCCCCCTTGAAAGTCAACAGTCCAGAGATTTCAAAGAAATAGTTATTTAAAAAGCATTTGTTATAAATCTATACTACAAATTCAATAATGAAACCAAAATCAAGAATAAACAAGCACAAATACCAATTACCATAGCCCCAAAACACAAGAAACAAGGATAGGTCAATAGCATTTAGTTTCCATCTACAGCAAATCTGCAGGTAATTTACAAATGTACAAAATTACAAATTATTTTTATTCTCCAAGATCAATAAAATAGTGTTTTCTTGGACGTTATGTTATAAAACGCTCTAGGCCATACAAGCTACTGTACATAGCCATGACCTCACACAGTTTGATAAAGTGTATCTTGTCTAAATGGTCATGAGCCCCAGAAGAGGGGGGGAAATTCCACACTCCAGACTTAAAAGATCTTTTTTTCCCTATTCCACAAAACATACAAGGTCTACAACAAGTAAACCAATCATTTCATTCAGCAAGCTCACACAATCCCAGGGGCAAACCCCAGGAAGTACTGGATATGATAAATGGTATTGAATGATAATGACAACTTGATCGCTCAGATAAATGATTTTTCCCCAACTTAAAATCTTGTACAGATGTGTTGCTATGCAGGGTCCAGAAGTTAATTGCAAGCAAAGCATTTCTCTGGCATTTAAAATTATTTCAGCTGAGGGAGCACAAACCCAAACAATCCCCCAAAAAAAGTAGAGGGCTTGAAATGGTTTCTGCAGGGATGGATGTTATTCCAATACCAGTGGCCATGAAGGTATAAGTGAGCAATCCTGGGGGTTCCTTTCATGGTAATGGTTTGAAAATAGCTTGTGGCCAGGAAAAAAAAATGTTTCAGTTCCTGTCTCGGCATTTTGGATTCTTCATTTTAAGTAATCAAATCTCCTGGTGTTCTCAGGATTTTTCAGCGGCAAAGAATTTCATTTTGAGTTTCTTCAAATCGCTAATTAAGAATATTTCAATTTAAAAGGGATTTTGAGATTGCTATACGAGTTTGTTTATTTAAGAATGATTTATTCCTGCCCGTTTTGTCTTTCGAGGTGCAGTTTTTCACTCTTACAAGCTCTTGCATCTTCTCAGATAAGGAATTTATTACATTTGAACTATTTTATAATAAAAGCTTGTGAATTAAGTGCATATAATACAGAATTGTACCCAATGTTTATGCATTTGCTAATGAGTGCAACAATGTAACTACTGTAAGTGAGCAGTTAAGTGTTATTGTTTTTCTACTTTAGCTGAATTTTTTTATGATTCAGCTAAAGATTTTAAGCATGTTAAAATAATTATCTAGGAATCTTAGATGTTTTATACTTAGGTACCATTTTGTGCTGTATTACAGGGGAAATGTAGTCCCGATTTATAAGACCAGTTATTAAATCTTGGTAACAAAATAAATTCATTGATGGTATAGACAAAAGTCTACAAATTTTGAATTATGCACAAAAAGTATAAACTTTGTGGAAGTACCGTAAGTCGCCATGTTGTCACAAACCCCATGACAATGGTGGTCTTGCTCTGGGTGAGAGTTTGCACAAATTGCGTTTGTGAAGCAGTCCATCCTGCTCACTAGTCAGTGTAATGACTAATGTAATACAATGTACAGGCAAATAAGTACAGCCTGTGCAGCAGACATTTCTCTGCAGAAAATTTCCAACATGATCTGCATGCAGAATTAACAAGTAAGTTCCATTTATCGGCAAAATTGTCTCAAAATCAAGAGTAATATTTCTATTGGATTAAAAGATGTATTCACAAGCCCGCTGTTTACAATGTAATAGGGACACAACACATCATCGCAAGTTTTGTTGCCTCATTCTAAATATATGGCACTGTGCATCCCTGGAAATTTTACCTATTATGTGATGGAAATTGGAGGTTTTAGAAGTCACTGTGTACATTTTACTTTACTGTAGTTTGAAATGCACAGCTGATTCTCTCTACCCCTGAAGTAGATATAAAAATACTGTTGCAGTTCCCCTTTAAGGTGAAGTTTTGGTGTTTGAGGAATGCTTTTGAGTTCTGGAACCAATCAGCAATTATAAAGCTGAAATAATGGGAATTTCATTCCAGATATACAAGCTTTCGCATTCACATTTCATACATGTGAATGTTTTCATGTTCGTTGCAGTTTTCAAGGAACTAAATAAGATCATATAATGAGGGATTACTGCACACAAATTTCTGTACATCACATGATACTATAAAATTTCAAAAGCAAACCATGAAAGGAAGAAAAAAATAAGTTAAAAGGTCTACAGTAAATAAGAAAGTAGCTCATTTTGTCACGTGGCAGGTCAACAACTTATGTTCAAGCATTCTAGACATATGCATTAAAAATCAAACTGAAGTCCTGATAATTTAACCCAGCAGCTCCTAACTCAAGTCCTCATAATTAAAACTCCAGAAGGTTTCCCATGTTTCTTTACACCATCAATCGCTTAAGACTGGAAAAAGTATAAACTGGTCCAATTAATCCTTTAAGGGTAAGAGATGTTTATAACTTAAGGTATCCCAACAAGATTTTTGTTTCCTTATCTTGAGTATTGGAAGCTGGAAACCTTACCACAAGTGTGACATCACAGAGCCCACTGAAATTAACCAAAAATGTCACCTCACCTGTGAGGTTCTCTAAATCTGGTCTTGGATCTGTAGGCTCACAGTCTGCTGCAGTCATACCTGTACTAAAATAGCTGTCCAAGACAACAAAGGAATAATTGCCCTGATTCCAATTAGCCTTTTCTTGTACAGAGGAACAGGCAGTGGCAACTCAATTACAATCACACCTTGCATTTTCTGAACTCTTCAAACTGTTGCAGTAAGGATTTAGAAAGATTACACTGAAGTTACCAGTCTGTTGACGACATCTGATTTGGTATTACTTAATATCCTTCTCCTTCTGGATTAAAATGCAGCTTTTGAACATCACAGATTTTCCCCGTTTGTAAACCCCAACTGTTTTACATCTGATGTTCCACTGATACAAGGTGTTCTATAGGGTTCTGGGGTGGGAGGTTTACATTTCAGCATTTACCGATTTCACAAATTGGTCATATTTTTTGCAGTTCTATTTGCAGATCAAATGCTGTAGGTCTGGCAATTTAGAGATGCCAGTCTGATAAGATTTGCAACAAGAATTTAAGCTCAACAATGAACTCTTGTCACAAAGTCATTAATTCAGTATTGCTATATTCAGTTCCAGCACTAAAAAAATCCTTTGATGGACAATAAACTCTTTGGTGTTACCTTTTCACCCTCTACAATCATTTGATATCAACACGTTAGGAAGATCAAGGGCATCATTTTTTCTACCTGTGTAACATTGCTTAGTTAAGACCACTGCTCTACCTGTCTTATTATTGAAATACTCGCACCTTTATTTAATATTAAACTACTGTAACGGCTTAAATAGTGGGATGTATTCTAAGGTACTAAAGAGGCTCCAATATGTACAGAAAACAGACTTATAGCCTAAAGAATTAAGAGTAGCCCAAGGCTGACTCCCTGCAGACTGTGCATCCACAGGTTAAAAAAAAGTCAATATTCCAAACATTCAAGTGTGAGGGCATTACTATCTATTCAGGGTCACACATTTCACAATGTTGTTCATTTTAGGGTGAGCTACAGTATAATGTTTTTGAATCCTTTAGTTATGTTTTAAATTCATGGCTAAACCAGTCTGTCTTAAAGCTTGCAAGACAAGCCTCCAGCATCATTGAAACTCTTTTCAAGCAATGGAGTGATTTGGAAAAGTAAAGCTATGACAGGTGTTAACACTTTTGCACTCTCGTGCCTCTCCTGTCTCTCTGCGTGTTGAAGTTTCTGTGGCAAACCTTGTAGCATTTTTAAACCATTACATCTCGTGATTTTCACACGACATTCCTATTCAGCTGTAATTAAATACTTAAGAGTTAACTAAGGCACCCTTTCAAATTCACATTGGCACTGTAACCTTTTGTCACTAATTTTAAAGCACATAAAAAAGAGGACCATTAAGTTAATAGCTACATTGCTTTTATTTTACTACTTTTCATTTGCTGAAGCCCTTTGTTGATCCAAATGCTTTTTTATCTGATTAAAAGTACTTTGCGTGATGAAAAGTTAATTGATTAGGAGGCCAAATTAGGATCAAACCAAAACAGATGCTGTGTCAAGGAGCACTTAGCTCTGAAGTAACAAATAAGCCAAATTGCTTTCACCAGTCTTTGCTTTCCTAATACTCATAGCTAATACCACTGCAATGACCTTTTTAAATGCTGTACAAACAATATAGTATAAGAGCTTTGTCCAGTCCAGGTCTTGACTCTGTATTGAAGGCTCATATACAGAGAATGCAACAACACTTGGGCTAACAATTGCAACTTTTTCTGGAAAAAAAAGTTGAACAGTTTGGAAAACCTTATGGAAACCCACTTAAAACTTGAGCAAGGAATGCAAAACATTTAAACCGTCTGTTTTTGGAGCCGATTGAGGTTTTAAGCAGTGGTCGTAAAAGAGTTTTTGCAACCGTGTAAATGGGATTGCCTCATGTGCACAAACCTAAAACTATAACCTGTGCAATTTCACATCAGTCATTCTAGACACAACAAGAAAAAGAGTATTTAAAAAAAAATACAGAATAGAAACATCAACACAAGAGAGACAAATATCTAAGGCAGTAAAATCATTTTCATTGTGTAGCCACAAACCACATTAGAATCCCCAAATGAGAGGTGTGGTTTATTCTTAACTATTCTCTATGTACTCCCTTCCTGACCAGGCAACTCGGATATACAATAGGTGCAGCACCAGGAACCCTCTACAATTTCACTGTCCCCAATAATCATATTCATACTATGTACAGAAGTTATTCTTTCTTGCAGTTGCTCAATGCCACATAATTTTAAGCACTATTTTTCATGTTTAAGGCCCGTCAATCAAGTGGAAAAATGTAGCCTGACATGCTTGGCTGACCATACACTTGTTCTCTCTATCATTAAATAGATTTACAATTTTGAAAAACTTGAGCAAAGTGTGTGCCAGAGGGCTCAGATACCATAGACTACGTAACTTCTTTAATGTATTTTTGGTTTCTCTAACTACAGAGATACAATGGCTGTTATTAGCATCCTTTCAGCCACTTTTCCCCCTTTAATGAGGAGAAAAGAACTCCTTAATACTCTTAAATTATTTGCATTTTGAGTGTCAGCACACATCTTAGTCTGAATCCTCCGAAACACGCTCATTAACCACTAAATGTTTTTCTGTTCAACAGAACTCCTTTTCTAAAACTGGAAAATGGTGGGGCTATTTGTTATACAACACTCCACTTCTGTCGGCATTGTACAGTAATTGATCTACGCAATAAGCTTTATGTAGTCATCATTGTCAGGAACTATGCCTGGATTTGTTAGGACATTAAATTTATTATGAAAAATTAAAAAAAAAAACTTGTGTACATTATACACAGTAATTAACACGCTATCACTTTAACAGATACAGAAGTTAAACAACATTAAAAGAAAATGCATTGTAAAAACCTTGATGTCACTCAAAAAAGACCAACCTCTTTTCTAATAATCAGAGAAACAAGAATAAATGAGATTACAGATTTTAATTTTAAAAATGTGATTAGGGTCACTTAAGAACATAAGAAAGGTTACAAACAAGAGGAGATCTACCCAGTTTGGTGTACTTGCAGGTGTTTTTATAGGTGTACAAAATACCAACAGAGGTCATGTAAGGTGTTACTGTATGTATAACTCTCCTTACATGACCCGGAATTCCAATGATGAAAAAAGCAAAAACTGGCACCACACATATAAAGTATGAAAACAAAGGAACTGAGGGCTTCAACATTTTGAAAGATAAGGTTTCAGTGAAGAACATAATTCATTATGAAACATATACACATTTGAACTTTGATTTAGATTGTGTTTAAAGTAGGCACGCTAAACTTAACCAAATGATTTTAAGTTTAAAAAACATTTGCTAAAAAAAATTCCCGATGGGCGACAATGTATGAACAAGATCTCACGGAATGAAGCCTGGGAACCTCTTTAAACACGAGTTAAAGGTCTTTCTCCTGACATCTCCCAAGTAATATGGCCTTGAAATGAGTAGATTCCTATCATCTATATACTGTATGTGAGCAAGTAAACAAAAGCAGTCTTTCAGAGGTCTAGCTATTCTGGTTAGACTTAATCCTACCCACAATGTAGTCAACATTCTTACACTCCTTACTTTATAGATTAACAACAAATCATTAAGCTAAATTTCATTGTTTACCATTTTCAAATGTCATCTCCATTTTATTTAGAAAATCTCAATGATGCCTTGAAAGGTAAGAAAACAAACGTCTGGAAAAGAAATAAAAGGCCGTGGAAAAATGAGCTGTGCAAACAAGGCTTCAAACAGCTCATGCACAATTTTGAATGCACACAGCAGGAATATTAGAACAACATGATACTGCAAATGTGATTTTGATTTACTTGGGAAAGATTGTTTTAGGCACCACATGGTCTTGACTTCTATGCTTCATGACAAGTGAAACACTTCAAAGTGTAAAATAACATTGCTTGTTCTTAAAGCCTCATAGAAAGTTCTAAATTTGTCATTACAAGGTGCTGCCATTCCCCGTCATGTGTCAGTCCTTGACACACATTTTTGTGACTGTAAGTGCAGTACTTTTGTACAAGAATATTGGACAAAATGATTAGGCTTAAACAAAAATCTTATATAATCTTAAATAATTAAAATCCCCACTTTAAACTTCATATTCCTCTTACAAATCCATGCTGATTAGTATTTGTTAAGCCATTTTTGTATCTGGTTTGTTCTGGTTTCTCTGTTGGAAAAGTTAAGGACTCTTTGCAGCGCAACTCATGAACAGTTGTAGAACAGAACAGTACAGAGGTGAGGGTTAATGACCTTTTACAAGGCTGTCTCCAACAAGCCCATCCAGACAAGAGAACAAATATTACAATTTATGACCTGTAACAAATGCTTAAAATGCTCTAGCACCAATTGGAATTATACCTAATTCATCTGTCACAGAGTATTAGCCTTTGCCCCCCCAGTCCAAATTATGACCTCGATTTAGCAGGGTTAGAAATCTGCAGTGTCATTTTTGAGTTCCAGAATTATTTGTCTTGGTTCAACAGTTTTTTACCAAAACAATGTCATTTTAAGGGTGGTAGGCAGATGAATTGGAACAGCAGTTTATCTAGCTTTAAAATTGCAATATTATGTTTATACACAATTTGAGACTGTAATGAATATTGAAAACAGAAAACAAGTTAAAGAAAACAGATCTGTGGTAAATCCGTCCTGAACGTAGAAAGTGGCTTAGGTTTCAAGTTTCCATTGAGGTGAGTACAGAAAAGTTTTCATTGTGAGGCTGTACACTTGACTTCACTCACTGCTGAAACAAGCTGAAGTTTTTTTTTTATTATTTTTGAGGACAAAATAATCATACTTAAAATCTTTATGTTTTTCAAAGCAGTCAGTTATAATGTTCCATGTGACTTGAATTAATCCTTTTTTCCTCTCAAGAAAGGGCATTTGGAGTTCATGTTTTTATAATCCTCTATTTTGGAGCATTTTTATTTCAAGTTATAATTGTAACTGATTAACAAAACATAACTTTTCAATTATTATGCACTATTGAAAAATAGTTTAGGACCAAAACTCACTTATCATTGTTTTAATGCTGTAATACTAAAACTCTTTAGAGACAAACTCTTTAGTGCGACTGTTTACCATATAATGTCTGTTCAAAACAAAATGACATTCACAACTAATTTGAACATAGCTTTGTTTTAATGGGGTTTAGAATAGTGAGAAGCCCAATTTATTAATGTATTGATTATGTATGTACATAGTAACACAGCATATTTGTTAAAATGTTCCGTTATCTTTAATACAACTACATAAACTATAAATTACTCTGCATAACAGCTATTAAGCTTCCAAATTGTCTTGCGATCTGAATTTAAAATCATGACCCCTTCAAATATGACGTATATATATTTAGAATCTACTCCAAAAACTACAAAATGATGTTATATGGATACAAGTAAGATTTAAAAAAAGATTGTCAATTTCATAAGTATTCAAACTTTTTGCTACAGCAACCTAAATCAGTTCAGGTGCAGTTTGAAGGGTCACAAAATTAGTGTAATGGTCTCCATCTGTGTGGAATCAAAGTAGTTTAACTTGACTTCAGAGTAAATGCATCTGTCTTGAAGTTCCTTCAAATATTGAATTTCAAGTTAGAGTTCAAATAGTGATACAACGCATCAACTATGAAGACCAAGGAGATTTCAAAACAAGTCACGGAGAAAGTGGTAGACAGGCACAGATCAGAAGAAGGTTACTTATCCCCCGAGTACAATCAATAAGAAGTGAATTATGCAGCATACCACCTAGACTACTTGGACACTAGGCTACCTTTCCAAACTGAGCAGTAGGATTAGGAGCAAACGTGTTAGAGATGCCACTGCTAGCCAACTGATACATTCGGAAAGTATATGGGAGTCATTAGCTTTTGAAAATTTCAAGATGGGAGTCTCATCATCCAAAAAATGAGTTAACAAAAATCATAAACCGTACAGAAAGATGACTTGTATGAATGAGTGGCAAGAATGAAGCCTTTACTGAAAAAGATTGATCTTCAGTCTTGTGTCTGCTTTATTGCCAATGTGGTAGGAAGGTTTTATGGTCAGACAACAAATTGAAACTTTTGGTCTAAATACAAAGCATCACACCTGCAGCAATCACAACACAGCATATCACCCAATCAATCAGTACCATGTAATGGGGATGCTTCTCATCAATAGGAACTGGGAAGCTGTCCAGATTGAGAAAAAAAAAGAGGCAATTTCTTTCTAGGTGAATCATAGAACAAAACCTGCTTGAATCGCCAAAAAATCTGAAATGGATCTAGAACAAACTTGAAGCATTAGGCCCAAGTCACACTCAAATGGTCATATCAGAAACACAAGAGTGAGTGTCCCTGAGTGGCCCAGTTAAAGTCCTGTCCTGAATCCAATAGAAAATGTTTGGCCAGGTTTCACAATTTCAGCTACTGGCAACAAACTTGTCAAAATTGGAAAAATGTTCTGAGGATAAATCGCCAAAAATGACACCATTCCACTGCACAAAGCGAATGTAAAAGTCTATGTAGAAAAATAGTAAGAACTGCAGCCAAAGGCACTTTAACCAAGAACAGACACAGACAGTGAATACTTATGGAATCAGTACATTTACATTTTGCACATCTTAGCAGGTTTTTCCAACTTTCAGTTGTCTATTAAAGTATAGTATGACTATACTGAACTAAGACTATACTAAATAGTAAAAATAGTATGACTTTTAAAGAGAGAAGAAATTCTACACCTCACTCCTGATCGGTACTCTTTATACTAGAGTAAAACTGGTATACATTGTTAGAAAAATACTGAAGAACAAGTCCATATGTGCCCAATATTCATTCTATTTTTAAAAAGGCTAATCATTTTATGAAGTGTGCTTCCTTTCAAATCATCTAAAAATGTTCAAATACAAAGAATTAAATAGAAAACTACATTTCAGTAAAGGGCATTTCAAACAGGCTAGTTTTAAACGTATCCAAGCAGTCAAGAGTCCTTAATTCTTCTGGGAAAGGATGTGTGAAGCACGAACACACAAAAGATGTATTGGCAATATTAGAGTTCATTTGCTACTGGCTAAGCAGGAAAAGTGAAAACAAAGCAACTTCCTGGAATCAATCACAAGCTTTATGAGGGGCTGCCTTACCAAACTCACTGGCACACATGTGTTCCAGGATGGCGTCTGTTTTCATTTCATTGTCACATGGCGGGCAGATGCCAGAGTCTGCAACAAAAAGGCAAGACATTGTTAGAGATTCAAAATGTGAAATGTTTATATACAGTATATCTTTTTTGTGCAAAAGGTCAATGTTTATGGACAAGAAATGGTAAAAACAACAGAATTAACTGAAATATTTTAGTATATTCTTCCACATTGCTGGATCAAATGGTTTCAGAGGAAGTATATCTATTTCAACTCATCATTTTTTTCACAAGCACTGTGCTTTATGTTGGGCAGAAGGGTGGTTTACACTGTCTCACAGCTAATAGGCCCTGGGTTCAACTATAGTCATTGGGACCTTTCAGAATGGAGTTTAGTTTGTTTCTTCTTCCACATGGTTTTCCTCCTAATTCCAAATAAGTGTGCAGCTGAGGTCTGGCAACTATAGATGAAAACTAATTCATTGCTAAACCTGAGTGCAGTGCATCTTGTGACATGCTACGTCTGCTTATCTGCATATTATCTCTAATGTAAAGTTGTGAAAAATTATTCTCCACATACATTTATCTTTAAAAATATCAATTGAGTAACATTCTTATAATGCTGATTTCAGTTTATTTAATGAGAAACATCCTGAAGATGCGAACAAGTTTTTCCTACATTGTTACTATACAAATGTATAATCTTGACCTGCAATTACTGCTATTTTTCTATAGTCTTTTTGCACAGTGAGAAAGCTTACACTAAGGTTGCCGTATAGAAAACTGAATTGTGGGACAGGATTCCAGACACAATGAGGCCTTCATAAGACCTAATAAGTCAGGTAAAAAGAACGATACTGAAAGGAGAATAATCCAAGGCGGTTATTCATCTCAATACTTAACTACCAAAAAAGACATTCAACAGCATGTTTAGGATTAAGGAATGCTTCCCCAGGTGAGTCAATCCAAAAGTTATAACCATTTTCTACATATACAGTATATGGAAACAAGATGCTTGCAATTCTTAAAGTGGCATAGGGTGATTCATGGCTTTGCAGTCATACAAAAAACCCTATAGTAAACCTAACAGAGATGAATGACTGTCACCACCAACCTTGAAAAATAACAGACTTTGGGAAAAGAATCAGCCCTGTGAACATCTGCAAGATTGGCAGATTACATTAGTACAACAAAAATACTTTAACCATTTTGAAACGTATATTTTTTTTTATTTTATATGCACCCAGTTTGGAAACCAAAAATTATTTACATCTCAGCTCACAGCACTGCAGGGGGAGAAAAAGGCAGACCTCCTTAAAGCAGTCCGTCAAAAGATAAGGCACCCTGGAGGAGAGGAAGAAATATTTGGAGGAGTACAACATCTGTCACCAAGATCACTGGAAGATCTCAGGTTCCATCTTCCAGAGGGATGAGAGAGCTCTAATTGACGTACCGCAGTCTTACCACTGGCACTGCACTGCTAGCTATGCACCATAGTTTAGTCTGCTGGTAACAGGACCCAGGATCGAGCACGAGCTCAACACACAGTGATGGCATTTAGTGTTTGGGCTACTCACTAGTCCTTCACAAAAAATGCATTTAAAATAAACTGTGTGAATGCATCATGCTAGTTTTTGTTAGACTATTTTGTTTAAATTAAACTTTTGCTCTCAAAAGGACTGTATTTTGATTGTGGAACTGATATTTTATTTACATAATTTAAAAAAAGCACAAAGGTGTAACTAAAAACATAATAAAAAAGTAGCAGGTAGGTCAGGTCTTCTGAACTAAAGAAAGAACTAGCTGGAGGTGCTTCTCTAAGTTTCTGAATGACTGGCTATATGTCAATAAGAATGAGGCACTTCTATAGACAATTTCAGACAGAGCAGGCAACTGCCTGTCTTGCCACAACCTTTATATGAAAAAGGTACTAAAACAAAGACATTCATGTTATATTCTGTTGCTACAGCACAAGTACTGTTCAGGAAACACAGTGGTGCTGACAACAAGCCCTATAAAAACTTTTGCAAAAAGCATTAGAAAAAACAATAACTCCAAAAAGCCTTTCACACTCCAGAAGTCTATATTAATCTCATTTAAACATAATTCAAATCAAACATTATTATTCTAACTTGTTTGTGCTATTGCCTTAGCTGTTGAAAACAAGTATTTGAACTACAAGAAATCAATCTTAGTTTTAAGAGCCGATCCAGACTTATTTATGATTTGTGTGCTGCAATGTTGAGTCTGCACACAGAAGAACTTTTGGGAAGTGATCAAGACATTGTGTAAAGTATACGTTTATAATTTCACTGCCAAGTTACTAAAAGGCTGCCAAATTGTCATCCTGTTCCACAATTATCATTACTTGAAACAGCAGTAATGGTAGAAATAGTTTCTTAATGTAATCAAATAATATGAAAACAGTGATAATTAAACTCCGCTCATGTGATAAATTAAAGATGATTAGATCTTGTCCCATTTCTTTATACATGCTAGGAATGTACATAGCAAAGGTACAATAATGTGCCGACTGGACATAACCACAGTAAGAAATGTACATGGATGGCTTGGCTTTATATTCACACCCAATCAAAACTACAGAGACCATGGGTTGTTGTAACAGGTTTTACATACAAAAATATAATGTAACTTATTGGGGAAAATTCAGAATAGAGAGAACTAACACTAGTCTCTTTTCTGACCTCCCAGTTCTTGTCTGCCCATTACAAACAATATGTAAACTTCAAAGAACCCCCCTGATGTAATTTATGCATAATTTATGCAATTTACTTGACAATAAAATTATAGCTGTAGCAAAACTAAGATTCTAGTGACTTTAGCACTGAAGTGGAGTTTGAGCAATAGACCTTTCAGAAAAGGCTTTCACCCTCACTAGGTTACCAGAAATACCAGAATTGTTTGCATTACAGAGCCAAGATCTGAGAAATCGTTTTGACCACCACCATGAGGCTTTCATTTCCTTTCTAATCATAAAAAAACAAGACAAGAACAAAATCCTTAAGTATTTGTTAAACGCATATCCTAGAGGATTCTATCTCATTTTGTTCCTGACACATAATAAAAGATAATCAAATAAAGAAATTCAGGTAATAAAGAGTCTAATAAACACCAAATTACTGTTTGCACTTTGTAGTTACCATTTTACAAAACAAGGAGATATTCTACAATGGCAGACCATCATTCAACAGAGCATTTTTTCCCCAACTCTCTACACTGGTTTTTCTTAACCAAATTAATATAAACGATGATCAACTTAACTAAAATATGGGTAGATGACATTTTGTAATGAAGTTTAAAAAAAAAGAGACGAATGTGCAAAGCCTAACTGTTTTATAAGAACATAAGCGTTTTCAAATACCAAGATGTTAAAAGAGTTTTATTGGAAAATTATATTCAGGGGAAGTTACAAATCTTTTTACCCCCCCATGATAAAATTTTCCATATCTTAGTAAGATTTCTGAAATGATATTTAAGTGACGACTAAAAAAAGCTTGACTTCTTACTCACATGTTGTTTCTAATGTTTTAAACTCTAAAATATTCACAATTCCTTCCAAAACCAGAGAGCAGACTCTCCAGGGCAAAAGGCCGGGAAAAATCACTATGCCTTCTTATCATCAAGGGCCAGAACCCAGCGCCCTGACCTTGCTGTGGAATTTGCTTGTTTTTATGACATGTCATAATGTCATGGCCCGCAGTGCAACAATACATTCTGCTATCTAGCTGGCTGACCAATGGGGAATGCAAGTGTGCCTTATCTGACAAGGAGAATCCCCCCTTTGAAGCTATAAAACATCACAGTGCTTTTTCAGTTGACTAACGGAACACAAACTGTGTTAAATTGACCAGATATAAGCCTTGTGCATGACTTTACCCTGTCATACAGGGCCTGATGCAGAAAGCTACCAGCCATAAATTGTTTCCTTTGAAAAGACTTAGAATGGTATATGGAAAAATCACATGGTGATGATGTTTGCTCCACATTTAACGCAGATTTATCATGCCTTGTCTAGTGTGATGCAGTATTACATTTCCCATAGCAATTGCACAGTTCTACCTTGAGCCCCCTTTTAAATGATCAGTTAACACTTTGTATCCATGCAAATATTTTTTGCACAATGAAAGAAAAGTCATCTATATTTTAAAATAAAGATGAATTAAAGAAGATCAGAAAGAACTCCTTCCATCACTGTTCATTACATTCCATCATGTCATAATTATCTTTTTGGCCTAAAGTCAAACAATTCAGTGTCCTGTTTGGCTGACTTACCATTGAGGAGTTCAAGTAAATGCATAAAGGCTGCATATCTGAAGTCCCCCGACTAATCTAAAATTGGTTTAAGAGGAATGTGCAAACAGTTTATTTTCTTGGCAACCTGTACAACAGCTTTCCATTAACTTACACAGTTGCTTTATTAAAGAACAGCTTCCTATCCACACAGAAAAATAAGTGTCCTTTAACATCTAATGAAGAAGCCCTTAAGTAGTGAAATTTCACAGCATTTCTACACACATAATGTACGTTTGTGCATAACAATCTGAATCAGGCCCTGTATGAGGCACAGAGCTAGGCTAACAGACATACCTGTCACAAAGTGGAGCAGGTATAAATATCTTGTCACAGCTCCGATTGATCATACATCAGATGTGACAGATTTTAATATGGTGGGGTATGGATATGTTTTTAATATTTCACAATACATCTGCCACAAAATCTAAAACAGAAAGTCAAAGAGAAAAACAGCATTTGACATCTGCACCCCAGGCTGCTTTCATCATTAGGACCAATTCAAAGAATGGCAAATTATGAATGAACAAACCATTCAGGAATATTAATATTTTGGTCAAACAAAACCACAGAGCACACTTTTCACTTCAGTAGGCTGAAAAACAAAAATCAATAAAATTCAGACAAAGGTCTTTTTTCAAAAACAGAGAATATGCTCAGATGGTTCTGAATCGAGATAGGAATGTTTAGAGAATTTCAGCTGAAATGGAATCCAAGCAGTGCTTTAATGGATTAACCCGCTCCAGGGGACCAGATACAAATGCTTTTGATGTTACCTGGAAAACCGTTGGAGGGGCTTCAGTTGAAAAGTTAGTCAGAAACACATGTCTACATTTAATTGTTGGATGTTTCGCTCCAGGATCTGGACAGCTGATCGTACGGAAGAAACCACAAGGTTGTCTGTATGTATGGTGGTAGAAGATTGTGCTACCTGCTTTTTAACCTTGTTCGGAGAAAGCATTGCTAGAGCAGATTCCTAATCTGGTCCAGGAGAACCGCAAATACAACAAGGTTTACTGTAACCTCCTAACATCATTTTCTTATTGCATTAACAAGTCGATGTTTCTGATCAATACAGCAAGTGATCTTTGCAATTCTCAGATAAATTTGCTACTCAAAACCAGATGGGCTAGATGGACCAAATGGCCTCCACTTGTTTACAAACAGTAAATGTTCCATGAGGGATGTTTCCAATCCCAAAGAGCTCTAAATTACTTAATTGACTAAATAACCTTATTAACAAAAGTGATCACTGAGCAATTGTTCCACATTTAGGAATGGGTGATTTAATGTTACATATAAGACCTCCTGGGAAGTAGCTCTTTAGCACCAGCTTCACCATCCTCTCTCCCATCAACCAGAGACAAATCAACTTTAACTGCCAGTCTTACAATCGTGGATTGTCAAGAAACATTGTCACAGATGCCGTTTAACCACACTTGCTACATACTTACATGTATTACAAATTCCCACATTAAAAGATACATTTTGTAACAGATCCATCTATATACCTTTTCAGTATCTAAACCCTACAATGCAACATTCTAACAAATTATGCCCATTATCATCATGCTCAAATGACACTATATGTCATGATATTACATGTTTGCCCACTTGTAGTGAAAAAGTACGAGCAGAATTAATTTGCCATACTTTCATGTAATACCCAAAGAGGCAAAGGACTCTCATTATCATTTCAGCATGTAAACCAAGCTGTTGCATATTTTGTTTAAAGCAGAAAGTCTAGGCTCCCGCAAAAACTTCAGAGTTTTAGGACCAAAACACACCGAAGAACCAAGCTTTCAGAACTAGGTGTATCTACAGTGGTGGAACATTGCCCCACTGGGCAAAAACTGCTTCTTTTCCATCTCCCAGTTTAATTTATTCCGGTAGATTTCTCCAAAATATGCATTTAACCAGAAAATCTCACACTTACCTAAGATCAAAAACTTGGACTCCTTCATGGAAAGCAATATTACTAGGTTTTGAACATGCACATTCAGGGAGATAAGTTATTTTTGTTGTTACTTTTTAATTTACCTTGGGAAAGGAATATGTAATCATAGGGTGTGCGGATCCATTTTTAATTATAAATGGAATTTTCACCCTGTGCACTACAATAAAATCTCAGGAAAGGGCTTGTCAAGAAAGACACTACTGTCTGACAGGCAAAATAAATTACAGCTGGTTTGACAGCCACTTCATGCCCAGAGCAGCCTACAAAACCAAAAGCTTAAGGAATAATGATGAATCATGATAATTAATTTACAAAAGCAAAAGCTTTATGAAACTCCACAAGATTATATGTCGTGAATTCAAAAGATTCTCATTCATTATGTTTTTTTTCTTTTAAATGTTATAATTAGCATAACAGTGTTGCTTAATCTTTTGATCAATTCTTATTTCTAATGTGGAGATTTACTTTTTTAATATGCAAGTAATACCTATAAGATGTGGAGCATTAGTAAGGCAATAGTGTGCAAATAATTTTGATTACTGTTCTATAACATTTAAACCTTTTATAGGGTCTTTATTAATTTAAAAATAATTTCAGAAAACACTTTTGTAACAAAAGGGCTTCGATGATAACAATGACATTCTAATATATTAAGCATTTAAAACTAAAAACTATCAGGTCACTTACAAGTTTTGTGCTTACATCTGTGGATGTTTCAAACTGTTTTGAACATGTGGGAAAATTCAGAAGACATTCACAGCATGCAATCTGGATAAAGCCAAAACACTGAATCAAGCCCCAGATCTGATAGCATTTTACCAATGTTAAAAGTAATGGGTATTGAGGGGAGTTTTACCTTTTGATGTAATTCAAGTAGAAATTAATTCTGGAATCTGTACATCTAATTCTAAAACAAAGTAGTTTTCAAAGCTCTAAAGTGAAAGAAACGGGTATGATGACCTTTCAGTTTTTAAAATCCTTCTTCAATTATCAGCCAGTAAAAACCTTTACCTTTTTACCATTTTTTTTGTTCTCAAATCTAGAACTTGGAGGTAAAACCAGAGGGAGTGGAGGCTGTCCAGTGAAGGGGCACTCTCTTCCCCAGTGTTTGACATCAAGCTCTTTACAGTACAAATAAGACCTCCAGCTTAAGCATAGACACTATTTGAGATGAGGGAGGGTGGAAATCTGCTAGGAGCTCAGGAAAGGCGATATGCATTTTGAAATACTTTGGCATTATGGAATCTGTTCGTACAGAGGCACAGATATTGTGAAAAGGTAGAACTGAAAAAAAACACATGCTTGAGCTCATTTGGCATTACCTGGCACCTTCATGCCAATCTCATTTATCAATGTCAGCATTAAAACTTGGCTACAAGTAACTGACCATGCAGGTGGGAACACTGTGCATGGAAAAGTCTACCAGCACATTACTCAATTCAGTTACACTGAGGAGTGCCAAGTCAAAGCCCATCATTTATTTCAGGATTTCCTAATGCAGGTCTTTAGATCCCTGTTGTCTCCAGAGTTTTATTCCAATTATACCTCTAACTGCTTTAAGCACATAAACTTAATTGATCAATTAGCTTTATTTGAATTTTTCCTCAGCATTTTCAGCTTGTAAAAAAAAAAATAGGCAGGACAAGAGTAAATAAAAAGGAAAGAGTAAAAGAAAGAGTAAAGAAAGTAACCTTTACTCTTAATACCAAATGTATGTACTGTAAATGTAACATAATAACCTCCTACGAAATGCATAATTATTCCCAATGACCAGGTATTCAGGGAAAAAACAAGGTACTGCCTGACTTGGAGACTAAACAGATTCTTTTTTAATTTCTTTATAATACTATAGTCAGGTCTAGGTCAAACCAAGAACTGATCTTCAGCAACTAGTTAAAAAACATGTAATAAAGACAGTAGTTCAATTAGCTTACATACCTTGTGTTCAGTTGGAATGATAACATCAAAAGGATTGTGAAATGCTGCTCACTCCCTTTATAAATGCGGACCCTGAGTTGTGGATGTTAAAGCTTTCATGTCACTTATACTTAATGTTCCCATGATTTGATGCTTAGAACATCTCTCTTTTTATACAAATATTAAATGAACCAGCATTTGATGAACTGCTACCTGTCATGTCCAAATTCAATCAAGAACAAAATATTTCTGTCTGGTTGGTACATACAGAAGTGACAATTTTCCAGACCAATGCCAGTTATTTTTCCATTTTTCCATTTTTTGTTCTTATTCCTGCAGTGCATAAGTATGTCTTTTAAGATGCCTTTAATATCTGTAACTCATTTCATAATCCTGCCACATTTAAGGAATATCTTTTAGTGAGACATGGTGTTTGGAGACATTTGTCAGCTAGGGGTAATTTGAAATGTTAAAAAAGTCAGTTACATCTGTAAACACGTACATAAATACAAATGCATGAATAACCAAGCATTCATTAATAGCTATAAAAATGCATAAGGTCCTGTCATGATAAGTAATCAAAATTACAAATTCTTATAACTTTCCTTAAAGTTAATAATTAAATCAAATTAAAATTGTGGTTAGGCTGAATGAAAGGTTATACTCAGAAAAAAAAAGTAAATGTGTTCTTTTTATTTTAATTATAAGGAAGGTTTTGAATATTGGGCTATACATAAAAAAGTTTTCATCTTTAAACTATTAGCAGAAACTTTTATCACAAAATGGTCACTACATTTTAGCTATAATGATAAAACAATTGCTTTTGTATTAATTAAAGCATTAACAAATTTAAGCATGAATAGAATTCAAATGCAGCATACAATTAAAAGATCTCCTTAGTGCTTAGTTGCACATACTGTACTGCATTGATTACTACTCATTTTTCAAAAGTTACAACTTTAAGTATATTTTTCTGCTTTCTTAAGATAACTAGACTTACTAATCACAGTGGCTCCAGCTATGCTTCCACAGAGGTTGGATACGTATTATGCTGGCAACACTTGTAGTTTATTTTGTTGTTTTTGTATTATATTGACTAGTTATGACCATTTTTTACCACAAATACGCACAATGCAGACATGTATCCAGGTTAATGTTTCTAGATCACATAAAATATAAGAACAGCTCATAAAGAAATCTTTGGCAACACAGAGGAGAAGTTCTTTGTCATTTGTAAAAAAATGCAGGCTAGATCTCCAAGATTCTTACCTTAAGATATTGCATTTTAATATACACAGAATCTACAGCTGCAGAAGTCTTTAATACTACACTTAAATAAAAGCTGATTTTCCAAAATACATAGTACTAATATATTAAAGAAACAAAACTTTGTTAATAACTGAAATTAATTTAGTAACAAACTTAAATCTCAAATCACTATGACTGTGTTCCCCAGTTACTTATATTTCAAAGTAAGAGCCTTCAGAATTTAGCATTTAAAAACTACCCAGAAATCAACAAATTCACAAAGGTGGTGAGAAAATAGTAAAGGAAGAGAACAGAGGATTACTCACATGTAGGTGCCAATCACCTCATTCTTATTGAAATGAAGTGCATCTGGAAGTAACAGTTTTGAGTGGCAAGATGCCGAGAGCTGTGGTTAAGACACTGATCATAATTAGGTGGTCTTCTTTGGTATGTAGGCTCCTGTTGTCATAGAAATGACGTTTGCATCTTTTTAACTGATGGACAGTTACTTTTTTTCTCAAATACAATCCATCAGAACTTGTGGTCACATCCGCTCATGAAATGGCAACAATTTTTGTGTGCCTTCTTTAATGACACTGTGAAATTCTAAAAATATTCTCAAAGTTAATGGCATTGATAGGGGTCAAATTAAAAGAACAGTAATGCAGTATATAATACATTCAAGTACATAATAAAGAAGATATCTTACATGTTCATGTCACAAACCTAGCATACTTTCCTTCAATAGTTAAAATGACCTTAACTTTGCCTAATTTAAGATTTAAGAACATTAGCGATTGATCTCCACATTGAATATTTACACTAGATATACATAAATACACATGCATGTGCTCTATTCAAACAGCTTTACTGGTTACACTTTGATGAAGCAACGTCCAAATTGCACCCATGTGCAAAGAGTATGGATAAGGAACTACCTGGTAATTCAAAAGATGTTATTTTTCAATTCCCATCTTTTCATCTTTGCATCTTTTCAAATTAGCACCCACTTATTACTCTAAGTAGCACTCTGGTAATTTGCCCGCCTTATGCACAGATTAAAATAATTGATTGTCAAAAGTAACATCATTGTATGGACTTCACCGTTATGAAAGGGAATAAGGTTGGCAGCAGCAGAGAAATGAAAACCACTATGTTAATGCTGTCTAAAATCCTTGCTTGATTGCAGCATGAAAAAAAGGAAAATGGTGCATGACTCTTACTTTATGTTGCCCACTATTTGCAATTTTCCACACATTCTCCAGCACTTCTACAACCTCATGTCTCAGGGAACTGGGTCACAGAACTCTATATACCCAGAAGTGCTTTTACACAACCTTACTCTCAACTTCTAAATCAGAACTCTTCATACAGTAGTAAACCATAGCAAAACCCTGCTCTTTTAATAGGAGTGGCAGCTTTTTTGGTGGTAGTACAACAGGATTTCAATGTGATTTTTAAAGTATAAATCACATATATCTATTATTAAAGAAAATGAGCTATGACAATTTTAAGAGTAAATACACAGGTAAAGCACAGATTGTTCCATTGTTTGGGTCATGATCCGTTAAGTTCAGACTAAACAAGAAGCCAACGAAATCAGGAACTAGAGTGGTACACTAAGAACATACTGTGACTTTTGTGGTTATAAAAGGATTTACAGAACCAATTTCAAAATACTGTAGCTTGATTCACTTTTCCAATCTTTGTACTAGGTTTTGGAAGAATTCTAAAACAAAAGACTTATTTTATCCATACTCAGGCTGCCTCTTGCTAGATTTGCACAACAGCTGTTGTCAGAAAATTGCATGCAAATTTTTACTGGAGACAAAACTTTGAAAAAAGCCCACTCAGCTATAGTTGAGAAAACTTAATCCTTGGATGACTTGTACCACAGCCAAACAAATTTTAAAGCATTTTACAAGAACTGATAAGACAGGAGAACAGGTGTCATCCTGTAACAGGAATGCTGTGTGGTCGTCTGCAAAATCGGCTTGTCTAAGCTGCTGTGAGTTATTTTGGGGCTCTGTGCCAAAATATACTTGGGACCAGAATATTTGACTAACTCTGCACTTCAGCAGTAGACTAAAAACCAGGACTACGAACCCCCTTCCAAGAACACAGAAACTTTAAATGCACACAACAGCATGCATTTCCTTATCTCAATACATTTCATTACAGAAACTTAACAGCCATATCAGAATATCACTGCAACTGACAAGAACTGCTTACAAGGCAACAAGCTTTAAAGCAAAGTTTATTTCATTGGCTGAATACAGTAGATGTTGGAATTCATTCATTCAGATGTTTTGCAACACATTATGTAAAGACAACTTACAGTTGTTGGTACTTGATCTCAATTCTTATTTTTACCTAGATTATATTGTACAGTCCTAATTGATCAAAGAATTGACTTCTTATGACCACGGAATGTCACTAGCATGTCATTTCTACTCTCATCATTGTACTTTATAGTCAGAAAAACCAAAAGTGTTATCATCCTCTAACTCTGTAGGAGTCCAACGGTTGTCATTTTAAAGCAGCTGAAGAAGAAAATCTTTAATTATAATCATTTATGACCTGAAAAAAATACGATTTATCGAAAATATTAGATTTTTACCCATGGAGAATGCAAGGAGCCAGCTCCCTGAAAAGTAGGAAATGTGTTACATCTCTACAGACACCTTTACCAGCACAAACAACATTTCTGACAACAATCAGACTGTAGTACAAAATTTCCAGTCACACCGTTTGCATTTTAAATAATTGAGGCAATTCATCTTGAAAGCTTACTGCATCACCTCTTTAAAACTAGTGTACAACTGCAATTCTTTCAGACTACTCATAAAGCTTCCCTTGCTTTTAAATCAGTGTTTAACCTTATCATTCCTTTATTGTTTTAAACCACATTATGGGATCCCCAGATGAGGGCTGATTGATGTCAAGAGCAGACAGAAACGGAAATTAAAACTGAAGTGTTTATCAATGCTCCTAGGTGCAATATTGGAAGAATATGCCATTTGTTGCTTGGAAATTTAGTTTCTGCAAAAGTACTGTTAAGTTTGAAAAAACAGCTTCTTTCAATCTTTAACCAGTTCCCTCGTGTATTTATGCAGAATGTAAAGTGCTCATTTTTAGAACTGTGAAAACAACACTTTGCTTTTTCCTCTTGAAGATGTGTTGCTTTATGGTCACTGACATTAGTCTTGTTTTCATAGCTGTGCAAAGCGTAAAAAAATAGTTTCAGAACACGCAAAGCACATTTGATAAGTATATTTGAGAAATTATAATTTATACATTTAAAACCTTGTCATTTAAATATTTCATATTTTTCAGTTACCAAAATCTAGATGTGCCGATTTTAGTGTTCCAACTCTATGCAAGTCTCAAAGGTCAAAAGACATAATTCAGTAAAAGCAGTTACAGTTTTAAAAAAGTATACAAATTTCAAATTACAGTTAGAACAAGTGTTACTTGAGTATTAATACCACAAATCTTTTCCAACTTCATTATTTTACATTTTCGAAATGATTTTATTGACAAAGATATCAATAGGGGCCGATTTAATTAAACAGGACTTTGTCATGGAAAATGTTCCCACAGTTCATACAAATTTAGTCAGTTACTGTATGTTCAATTACACAAAATATATATTTTAAATTTACTGACACACTAACACATACCAGTACGAATAAGATGGGACTGGGTATCCCCTTGTGTGTACGTACAGACTACTTGTCATCTAATTCATTGCACTGGATTCAACAACTGCTTTTGCCTCCAGTAATAGAAGTTGCTGGTCAATCATCATGACCAATATTACAAAATTGCAGCAATGACCCATTTTATGGAGGGATAATGATCCTGAAATTGGTATTTATTTACTCCACATTTAGAAATTCCTTTTGGATTTATGACAGATAATCTAATGTTTTATATTCTCTGTTGGGAAAAGGGCCCTCTGTAAACCAGTGTCTTTGGATTTCTGCACAAGTAATTGTTGAAAGCTGTAGAGACTACACAGCAGTAATTCAGCACTGAATAAAACAGTAAAGAATAGCTATGAATTCCAGTTCAAAAGCAGCCTAGATGTAACATGCCTCTATAGGAGTGTGTATATAAAAATACTATACTTCTATGATAAATTTAAATGTGTATGGTTAACCAGACATTTTCAGATTCTATTTTTTACTATTCAGAATAGTAAAAGACAACCCACTGTCAATCCATCCTTGAAAAAGGAAGCCAAAAGTATGTGCTCCAGAAGAGAGAAGCCATTCAGCTATAATATGCAGCCTTAAACCCTTTAACAAAAGATGCATTTATGTAATCCAATGATTCTCTCTAGAATCAGGGAAAAAAGTTATGGGGGGAGGGCTGCAAGGTTAGTCGTGAACCTGCAATTACATTTGCAGACTTAATAAAGGAAGGACATTTAGAATTTGCCAAAGATGCTGACTGCTTTTAAACACCATGTGCATCTCCTTCTGTCAGTGGGTTAGGAAACAAAGCTTCTTAGTTTATTAAAACCAGTTTAAGTTAAAGCTTAATTATACCTATTATTTTATGTTTATTTGGAATTGCAGGCAATTAGTATAATTGAGCAGTGCAAGACCATTAACAGAAAAAAATACATGAATTAATAGTAACTTTTAAAAAAATTAACACTTAAGATAACCCCCCACTAGCATTTTTACCAAAACATAGCAGTTCGAGTACATGACTTAAGAGTGCTTTCGAAGAATGAAGGCTTAATCATGAAAGTAAATCACAGACACATGCATACAGTGCATGCCAAACCATTTTAATGTTTTTTAAAATTGAAATTTCTTATTTTGCTCAAATGATTCATGTAATCTGGAGCAAATGAACTAAGTTTAAGATTTCTCTTCTTTAACCACGCTTTTGAAAAATAAAACATGTGGTTTAAAGAAGAGTTGAGGATGTTCAGCATAGAAGTCCATAGTGCAAGACAAGAGTGGAGGAATTCATATTCAAAACATAAACATAAGAACAAAACAAGGACAATTAAGAATAATATTCATCATCATCATCATCCAGATGAACTATACGCATCTACAGTAACTTGTGATCTGCTCTTTCGCCTTTTGAAAATTCCTTTGCTTTGTTTGCGTACTAGATGAAATAGTAAAAGTAGCCTTTCTTCTTTGTTTTGAGTGACTGAAAACACTCTTCAGACACACCTTATGTTTTTACTTGTTAAGGTGTTAAAACCTTACGTAATACTAATGAAATGCTCATGTGCAGCAAGGATTGTGCAATAAATTATCACTACCTGAAAATAATAAAATAGCAAAGACTATCTGATTGCAGTTTGCACCATTATATTTTTAGGATATAAAGGTCTAATTTACTCAAATGGTAAACTGGAGAAAAGGATACAGTCTGTTTCTGCTTTCTATTAAAATTACTGAAGAAAAAAAAATCCATATTGTTTATTTTTAGAAGAAAAGTATGACCTGCATTTATTCAAAGCATTAACAGAAAAACAAAACACTGAATAGCTCAAATAAGAAAAGTGACAACTGAGATCTCACAGATCTCTTCAATTGTTCTCCCTTCTATAGCTGACAACTAAATGGCTAAGTGACAAAAGGACAGGTTTAGATTTATCACTGTGTTTTTACACTGAATCATTTCATAAGCATTTGCAACAGACTCACCTTCATGCACTATGTAGGGAAGAACAAAGAATTATCTTTTACCTTGGGTTTTGGCGGGTTCTGTATTGTTGCTCATGGCGATGCAGACGTCATCTTGGGGGAACTTGTCGCAGGTAAGCATCTCTGGCCAAGGGAAGCCAAACGCCTCCATGATGGGGGTACAGCCATCCCTCACAGCCTCGCACAGCCAGCGACAGGGGTAAATGGGGCGATCCAGGCAGACAGGGGCAAATAGGGAGCACAGGAAGACTTGGGTGCCCGGGTGGCAGTTTTTGTGTACCAGAGGCACCCAGCTGCCGGCCTGCTGCCTCACCTCTGCCATGGTCTCATGTTCCAGGAGGTTAGGCAGGAGCATCTGGTTGTAGCCCACATTGTGGCAGAGCTTCAGGTCATCAGGAATGTCCACACACTGTGGGGGCTTGCCATAGATGCGCCCCGTGGGGTACTGATCCGACTTCCAGCTCAGGTATTCATATTCAGAAGCCCCAGTAACAGGCACCAATAAAAGAATTAAAGCCAAAGACATGAGGCTCCACAACGGCAAGGTGAAAAAGCACTGCATTCTAAGGGGAGGCACAATTCTTTTTTTAAAAAAAATACCTTTATATAATACCTTAAAACAGCTTGATTGTATAAACTGATAGCCCCAGCTGTTGTGTTTGCTGACTAAATCTTAATGACAGATCCCCAGCATCAAAGCTCAAGCCGCTGTCTCACAACCTAAAATGAGAACCTTTGCGCTGCCACTGATACTGCTACTGCGGCTGCTACGCTTGCCTTCCCTCCTCTGAAGTCAAACTACCGCTCGGCTAGGTAGCATTGCGAAAAATGCACGCTGTCCAAGCAGAAGAGGGGATTGTGAAGTGCGCACCGTCCAATCGGAGAGCGTCAGCGCCTTTTGGTAGTCGAAAGTCAATCAAAGAGCTCAATTAGCCAATCAGCAAGACAGGGCTTGACATTTTTTTGTTCAACTTTACTCCTCCCTTCCCAAATGTGCTACCTGATTGCAGCAACAAAGTACATGTTTAGCTCATTTTATAGCAGAACGCACGTCCCCTTCCCCCACCACACATCCAAATTTTAAATAATATTTAAGTCGCTGCCTAAAAAAATGTTTAGACCCCTAAAAGCGTATTTATGATAATGGACGACAGGACGGGTGCTGCGAGTTGCGCTATTCTGTATATACATAAATAAGAGAAAAGTGTAATTCACAGAAGTTGCATCACAATGCACATTTGTAGGAGACCATGTTTTAGCTATGCGTTTATTAAGGGGATCCCGAAGCTTCAATGCAATTTCTTTTTTAGTATTTCCGTTCACTAAATTGTAGGTATGCACTGGAACACATTTACTGCAGTCACGAGATAAAAGGTGAGATTTGTCTTGGACAAGATCGTCGCGTGTTTTCATGGTTCAGTAGTGAAAAAATATTTTAAAGCCATATAAAAAATCTCCATTTTCACGAAACAACATATGTTAAAGACACTGTTTTCGCTCATCACTGTCATTCTCTCAAGGTTAATTCTATGTAAATACCTAAGAATTGCTTCTTAATAGCTGCTGAGACCCCCTGAGAGTATTTTTTAGGGCTGAACTATGAACAGCTTATGATTTATTTGAGCTGGTATGCAGCAAAACGAAAAGGAAATGACTTACTGCCGCTTCTGGGAAGAGGCAGGTACTGAAACCTACCTAATTGTTTCCATCTTTAAAAGGATGCGGAGGATTCTGAAAAGCACTGTGAAGAAGAAAAGAGGGAAATACGTTTTTCAGTGTAAGATTCAGATTCGTTCCATTATGCTTTAATTAAGTATTGTGTATCCGCTTGACTTTATGATGACAGTAATGAAAATGCAGCTTGCTTCATCTTTTTAGGAACGCGAACTTATTACAGCTTTTTACCAAATAGCTGTCACTGTCTTTATTTTTTACGTGATTGAAGGCACATCTTCTAAAAACACAGGAATCCACAAATGGACTTGGTGAGAAGAGTTTGTGAGCTAATAGTTCTAACACGTCCCCTCATAAAAGCACGCAGCGAGGGGTTAATAAATGCTTCTTAACTCCAGTCTGAAAAGCCGAGTAGTTTTTTGAAGTCGGATTTTGTCCACGATACACTTGCATCGGCAACACTCACTATGAAAAGCGCACTGAAATGGATCATTGTTACACGTTTTTAACTTCGTACCATTGTCTTTTTTTTAGTACGAAAATTCTTATTCGATCATTCTAAAATTAATCAAATCGACCTTAACCCGTGTCTAGCGAACACGAAAAATTACTTGTTTCAAGTATTTTCATTTTAAATGAATGGTTAGCTATTTTTCTTTAAAATTATCAATGAGATTTATGCATTACATCACTGTACATTTAAAACGGTCTGCTATATTATGGTGACTTCTAACGTATTTATCCTCGTCTCACTGATGTTGACAGTTACCCAAATAAATTACCATGTTAAGCAGTTAAAAGACCATTACATTATGGTAATGATGAGTTGCAACAAGATTTGTCTTTGCTAATTTACTCCGCTTTTAACCCTCAATGCTCGGGCGCTAATTAGAAAATCAGCAGGACTTGTTTAAAGAGTTTAAAAGAGAATAAAGGTGTTTCGGAAGATGTCCATAATCTCCTTTTTAAATAGAATTTCAAAGAAGGACGCTTAAAATGTATTATCGAGTAAGGTCAATGAAGTTAAATTAATCCATTTAACCAATGGTAAACGCAGTAGGCCTTTTTGTTCATAGGAACTAAAGCATACATTAAGGTACTAAAGCATATAGTATATATACACTGAAAGTCAGATAATTTCCATTGCTGACGTAATATGCTAATTAAAATATAACATTCGAGTTTATAGTGACATTATTATCGATAAAATTATTATACAGTCTATTGCCTTAAAAGCTGAAATTGCGTGTCAGTTCATTTCTAGATCCGTTTTCGATCATAGAATTGTTTGAAAAAGCTTTCGAATAAGTTGTTTGGAATCCGTTTTTCCACAAACACTGCGATTACATCTGAAATTTACAATGCTGCAATCATGAAATTACTTTAATTGTCACCTTCCACGTTACCTCGTGGTGGCTTCGTTCAATATTTTGTGAATCTAGCGTTGTTTTACACGTTTTATATCAGTTAATTTGATAAAAATGCAAAACGTCTATTTGCTTTCAAAAGGTGTATTTTAAAAATAATGAAAGAATAGTTATTCTGCAAAATGTTCATGATGACAACAAGTTAAAAAATGCCAAACAGTACAGTGGTTTTATAACTGTATGTACTGGATAGTGTAGTATATACTTTTCATGATCTCCTGACATGTGACGGAGGCATGTCACCTGAAGTTCTGCTTTACACAGTTAATATGTGATATGTTAAAATACCATTATGTTTTGCCCCAACCCCATCCAACCCCATCCAAAAACAAGGATTTGTGTTTTTCCAAATACATTAATGGCTTCTAAATTTAGTAGACTGTAAATTGTAGTCTTTGTGATCTGCTGCTGTGTTACAGTTGGGTCAATGTGAGACAACTGGGCACAAAGGTAATTGATCATTGCATATCTATAACAAGTTTTTGACGACAATACCAATGCCACATTATTTCCACAAATGGCAATCTTATATAGGAACTATAAAACATGGTAATAATGGATACCATGTATTGTGTCAATAGAGTAAACTAATTGTTCAAACACACCTATAGATGTGACCAATGAGAAAATGACGTGAAAATATGTATTATATTCATTATTGATTTTCATATTACTCTTGAAGAAAACCCACCTGTCTGGTATAAATTCTTGTCATTAAAGTCATATTGATGACTTTAATGACTTTAGATTTGTTAAAGTTCTGCTATTTGAACATTCTGTTTACATTTAATGGATAAGAGATTCTATTATAAATAAACTATGGTGTGTATACTGTACTATGTGACCTGATGTTCTAGGTATGATTTTTTGTTTCTATAAACAGGTTTTGGAACAGAGCCATATGTGACTTATTTTTTATATGATAATCTTATATATTTATGTATTTCATAAATTATTTTTTTACCTTTTTGACCCACAAAATTTCATCCATTTTTAATTGGGTTTCCATATTTGACTACAAGCTCTGTAGTTCAAAGGTTGGTTGATGTTAACTGATTGAAGCCATCAGTTATTACTGTGAAGATCTTATTAAACACACATGTGCTGAGATGGATGTTTGAACCCCAAATGAAGATTTGTCTACAATATTGCAGTGGAAGAATGGAAGAACATAAAGCAATTCTGTCTTAAGCATATTACTAACCAAAGTATTACTGTATGTAGTATTAAACCTATGTTGATAGGCTTAAATCTACACTTTACATTCTTAGAGACATACAGTATAATTTTAAAAAAATAATGATTAGTAGTAGTATTATACAAGTAGCTACTCACGCTATGAAACATTTAACTAATGTAATGCTTTGTGTTATAAGGTGGTTTCTTTGATTCTAAAAACATTTTCTCTTTATGTCTGAAACATATTTGTTTTTTATTTGTGCCTCACCATGCTATTTAAACTAAAAGGTAAGGTAAATCTTTGCATAAGAAATGGTAATCACTTTTATGCACTTTTCAGACTGTAATTGAACTACACAGTAATTGAACTGTACTGAAAAGAACTGTTTCTTAAGTAGAGACACACAACTTTAATTCAGACTGCACCAATTTTAGTATTTGAACTGAGTTATGTGATACTATTAGGCAGCATATTGTATATAAAACATACAAGGGGGTGTCACATAAGTTTAGTATTTAGACAGTTTTATGAAGTGATAGCAATGAATGATTTGGGAAGGACCGTTGCTAAAACAAACCTTGCCAGTATTTGGAAAGAGAAGGTGAGAGCAGAAAGGACTAATTCTGCTGTTTTGCTGAACTTCAGTTTCCCCTGAATGATGAGAAAATGGCCAGGATTTGGATAATATTTGTTTGAAACACATTGTCACAATGGTCTGCAACTGTCATAAACCACATGGAGGTTGATATCTGAAGCCAAAAAAGTAAAAAAAAAAAACAGAAATAATGACCAAATTAAGTAATAAAAAAATCCAATTTACCCAGAATTTTGCAAAGAAAAGAAATAAGGGGTATAATTAGACACATTGCAGGGACTTACAAACACTGAAATTTAGGAGAAATCACTGTAGAAAAGATAATATAAGTTTAGAGAAGGGACAGGATGTATAACCCTCCCCCTTAACAATACTCAACATAAACAGGACATCATCCTTCATATCCCAGAATCTCACAATGTGCAGATCACACCCTGTTCCACTCACAAAGCTCTTGGTGATATAAACATAAAAGAATAAAGATAAATGTTGATGGTTGCAGGTACTGTACAGAATACAGTGAATGTTGTTTTATGCCAAAGCTCTAAATGTTTTCATTTTTCTGGTGAACCTTTTTTCTCTTTTTGTGAGCAAACTATAATTATTTGTAATGCCAGGAAAAGGATATTTGGATCATATAAAAGGACAGTGTCATGTAGCAGGCTTATGACACTCGATGAATTTAAACAGATTCTTTTAAACCCATTTATAATTAAAGCAGTTGGAGAAGATAAATAAAATCTGCTAAGGGCTTTTTAGCACATTAAATGAAGATCCACTCATGTTATAAGATGGCTGTTCTTTCCCTCTGGTATTAAAGCTTGATTAAAGTTAATTCATTTTGAAATGACATAGAAGAAAACTTTCACACACCTCCTTTGGAGAAGAGATGCCTTTTCATTGGGTTTATAACCTGGGTGTCACACACAAATTCAAGAAGACACATCTGTACAGTTGTCAGGAGAAAATGTTTCCTTTTAAAGCAGATTGTTAAACCTTGAGCACTTTGGTAGGTTCTTCATCTTTGGTTTAACAATAGACAAAGACTAAATATTTAGAGTTTAGGAGGTCTGAAAAATGGATGCGGTTATCCATTTGGGTTTACCAAGTTCTATTTATATCCAGCAATGTATAAATATGTACCTCACCATACATACAAGAGAACCCCATGAAAGGGCATTTCATACACCAGTTATAGCATGTGTTCAGTTTAACATCTGTCAACCACAGGCAAACTTCATCTGCTCATAGAAAGCAAAGGCTCAGTGTGAATAAAACGACGACAGATTTAAGAAAAATTGCCACACATTGCAATGTGAGAGATTATAACATCCCAATAGCAAAGAGAATTCAGTTGCAAACATAAAAAGATGGCATTAGCCAAAATAATAATATTGTGTTGTGTTGAATTGTTACATGCTTTGTAGCAGAATAATATACTTAGGTATATTAGGTATGCTTTAGCACAACAGTGATGAAATAATACATAAACACCTAAATTCTCCAAACAGTTTATGATTCCAGAGTAAGAAATATTCTGGCTATAATTTTTATTCAGACAGAATTGTGATTATTGTGAACAGCAGGTATAACTTGAAACTGTGACATGTCTTCTTTTGAGAAAATTAAGAAGTAATATTTAACGCAATGACTAAATGAAGCTCATTGTAGGCTTGCTTTTCTCCATTTTAACCTCTTCCATTGGATTTGGTGCTAACTCATCACAATACATTAAAGAACCCCAGGCTGTTAAATGAAGCTGTTGAGGATGATTAGAGAAATCTCACGCTGCATAATCCTCACAATTTGTGTAATTGACTTATCATGTACTAGCTAGAGAGCAATCTTGAGTTTCTTTACAGGCTTCCTAAATTCGCATTTGAATTTAAGATGAACAAGACAAGTCAGTGTCAGTGGGCCATTTATTTTAATGAAGGGCTATTGTGTGAAAGAAAGTAGAGATGCTTATCAAGACCTGACATTTAAGTCAAGAAGATGTCAATTACTATCTGTTAGCAAACACCGCTGGTGCCCAGATAAGATTCTGGCAAAATTTAAAAGGAGAAAATGAGGGACTGTTAGATTGAATGTTATCTCAGATGCAATCAGAATATTTTTTTCCTTCCTCTGGAGCAATAGATTTTTTTCTATCTGAAAACAAAAAAAAATTATAGCAAAGAAAGGCATGCAATGCCAAATGTTAAAAATTTTAAACTCTTGCACATTTTCATCACTGAAGATAAGAATGTAAATTAGTTACTGTCCTCTTTAAATGTGGTCAGTTTTTAAATGTTAAACATGAACAAATCCAAAACAATACCTTTTTTTAAATGTTACAAAGGTTTTTTTTTAACTAATGGCTTTATAATTTAAGATTTTCCATATCCATATAAGATATGGATATATATCTTTCCATATAAGATTTTTCTTTTTTGTAGTGTTGGACACAGGACTGCGTATTGTAAAACACATTACGATTAGAATTAAGCAGGAACTCTTAACAACTGTCAATATTTCACAGGCTCCTAGAGGAAATTTGCAGCACACACAACCTCAGGTGTCAACAATCCTGTAAGAGCTCGTCTCATGGAAGTGTATTGTGACTAATTCAGGTAATTTTTTGTTTCATATGGGAAGGAATAAAAGACAGCCTAAGCTTGTGATTCCATAGGAGATTAAACTAAAAATAGTTTTCATATAAGTCATAATGCCCAGGTTTCTGGATGAAGGGATTTAGGAGATATTTTCTGTGTGGAAATATGCTGTTTATGTATATTTTATCAAGCAAGGTCATGCACAATGCAGTTGCCAAAAGATTAATTATGATTTCTCGTGATTTGATGGAGCCAGAGATGGGAAATTCTGGATTGGAGTGCTAGGTGGTATAGTGTTTTTTTCATGATCACCTGTTCTCAGGATAATGAATGATCTTGAGACTGCTGTGACTGTGGACATCCACAGTTTGTTGGGTTTTTTTTTTTTGCTGTGTTGCTCTCAGTTCAGGGAAGTCCACTCAACAGTTAAGAGTTACAGATGCTGTTTCAATACCAGAAGTACTCAACGCCAGTCCTCATGAAGAACAGGAGTTTCTGGTTTTCATCACATCTGTGTTCTGTGTTTGTGCATTAAAACTAATTATCCCTCTGCCCAAAGTCTTCTTCAAAGTCTTCCAAACAACTGAGGAGGTAGCGGTAACTAGAAAACCTGCAGGATTGTACATCTCCAAGTCTGTCGTTAACTACTAAATGTGATGTATTCCAATGACCATATCATTTTCAATTGAGTCCATGGCATTTAAACGCCAAAAGTTGAGCCAAACCCCTGCTCATGGCACATATGAAAAACAGCCCAGGGACTCTGGCTTGAAAGACAGACTGAGTATCTGTCAGGCACACTACACAGCAGGCACTGCAGTCCTGCCAAAACCAAGGCCAGGTTTTCAAGCATTTCTCTAGGCCCATCACACTGTGTTGTCTATCCAGAGCCAAAAGTGTCAGCTCAATTTGTCAAATGACAAGTTCTTTCTCTTTTTTCTTTTCCCTATTTTTTAAAACAACATACATTACCAATCCACTGTGGTGAAGATTGCACATTCTCTTATCACTGCATTCCAAAGTGTATCAGCTGACACTATTTAAAAACATAAGGGATTTTAAATTTCAGCTATTTATATGTTATTGTATGTAACTATAAGTTACATTACATAGATGGTGCGTAATCTAAATGTCTATCATTAAAATTCAAATGGAATGTTCCAACAAAATATAAGTTAAAGCATAAACCTTGTGCAATATGTAAGGTAACTTACATAGGTACCATGTGGTACAAATACAGTAAAGAATGCAAAATTACAATGGGCAATTACAGATGGTCTTCAATTTTAATGCTCCCAACAGCAAAATCTGAAAACAGCAAGTGGTGTTAGAAAGCAGCCGTGTGAACATACACTCACATCAAACTCAAACGGGAACTCAATGCAATGAGCTTTAACTTTTAAATTTGAAAACTACCCAATACAGTATGTGTAAGATTAAAAGGCAAAAGTAGACATTTTACTTGAACACTTGAAGGAAATATGCAAGGCTGTATTTGTTTTTAAACATTAATTGCACTTTCACATTCAGCATTAAAATGTGCGGTGAGAGGCATGGTGGTTACCAGTAGTCTTTAATATCCATGTAAAGAATGTTAACCTGCAATCACTGCATTTCAATAAGCTAATACAAAGGCTTCACTGAGAGAGGTGTTAAACAGAAAACATGAGCAGAACAGATTCTCTGGACTGTTTGCAGAGTCAACTTAATGAAACAAGCAACACAATTCCTGTAGTTTTAGGTCAGAAAAAATGCACACTGCAATTGAAACCATATAAGCATGGAAACCCATTCTTTCATTAAGCTTTTTTTTAACGAAAGGAATGAGGATCTATTTAGATTAAAATTTCATTTGGCTTGCTTATAACTGAGAACTAGTACAGGTGCCATCAACACATTTGGTCAGCTTTTCCTGAACTATTTTCAATTTTGAAGGCTGGTACTGTACAAGGAGGAAGGAAACCGTTAGCATTGCACTCAAATCTTTAACACATCCCTTAGGAATACTTTGGCACTTCCAAGTCATCATTGTGTACGTATTAAACACAACAAATTGGTTAATGTCTCACTGTCTTGTTCAAAACTTTAAAGTCAGCCGTATAGGAACAAATACTTTTAGTGCAGTTTGAAATGTAGGAAATAAGTGGCAAAAGAAATGAAATGTAATAGCTTCACAGAAGTGTTTATGTTAATCCATCCCATGCCAGAATATGTTCATTTGATGAGAACAGAGCTCACATATAAATGTCGCACCTAACAAAATTACATGGTGTGTTTTACTTTTAAAAAATTTCACAGGTCAAAAAATAAAAAGCGGGATATTTTTTCTTTCCCACAGTGAGCCCACATGAAAATAATTCTCACTCTTTTGTAGACTAGGCTGACAGAGAGATAGCAGAAATTTTGTGTTTGCTTGGTTTCCCACAACCTGTGGGGTGTGTTGAGTGGAGAATTTGGCACTTGTATCCTTTTTTTTAGTGGAGAGGGAAAATGTGCTGTAGATCCCTCACCACAAATTTCTTTTCCCTCACATTATGCCATGTCCATCAAAGAATCTTAGTGTGTGCTAATAAGAAAGTAAGGTTAAAACATTACCCATTTTTTCTACATGTGGCAGTTATCCTAAATTATACACTGCAACCTCCTAAAGCAATGTCAAATTTCAACCTCATCAAAAAGCTAAAAGCACCTGAACTAGAAACCTTTATTTGGCCTGAGTCAAATGATTTAAATCAGACACACTAAGCAGACATGGAAAAGCACACCCTTGCATATTTTATTTTTGGTCTGGAAGTCTTTATTCAATAGCTTAATTATCATGTCCTTACTTGACCTGTAGGAGACACTTAAGACAAAGGTAAATGTTACTCAGCACCACAACATCTATCCTTCCGTTTTCTGTCCACTTTATCTGGTACAGGATTGCAGGGGGAGCTATAGCCTACCCTGGCAAGCAACAGGCGCAAGGCAGGATACACCCTGGATAGGAAACCAGCCTGTTACAGGGCACACAAAGACACAAACACAGACATGTGCACACTCACATCAGGGCCAATATTCCTAGAAGCCAACGAATCTACCAGTACGTTTATGGACTATGGGGGAACTCAGAGACTCAGACACTCAGAGAAAATCCGTGTGAGCATGGGGTGAACCTACAAACTCCAAGCACATAGCACCAGGTCTGCAACATAGCACTGTGAGGCAGCAATGCCAATTTTCCCAGAACCCAAATAACCTACAGTACCAGTATATTTTTGGACTGTGGGAGAAAACTGGAACATCCAGAGGAAACCCACAGGAACATAAGGAGAACCAAATCTGAGTCCGGTTTCTGTCTCTGTCTGTTGTCCCATTTTAAATCTGCCCACTTTCTCCTTTTAAACAAGTTCCTCAAAAACACTTTTTGCAGGGCTTGAACTACCTCTTCCATGCCCTGGAGGGACTCCAAACACTGCTTCCATTGTGAGCTCCTGCATCTTGGGCAATTAAACTAGTCTATTTTTTTTTACATTTTGCTCACAGAGGAAGACTATTACACGAAAATATAATTACAGATTCCTATTGTATTTTAAATACGAACCGATTATTTTAATTGCAGCATTTAAAATAATACTTACATTTCCCTGATATACTATATGAAATGCGTGTAAAATATAAGGAACTCTAACACTCTTAAAAATGATTAAAGTCAATGTTGCCATAGATTGTAGAAATCACAGTGAAAAAGACTATAGCAGGATTAACAGAAGTTAAGAGAAAATAAACAATACTCAGTGCAGGCCTCAAGGACATGACTTAACAAAACAACAGCTAGCTAAAGCACAGGTTACAAAATAGAATACCATTGATTTAAAATGGAATTTGTGTAGTAAACAAAGTGCCAAACAGTAGCTATGTCCAGGAGACTCACTGTCAAAGTTCTAGCCTGAAATCTGGTCAAGTGCTTTTTTGGAAAACCCTGAATGAGGCTTTTTCTCCTAGAATGTGCACTGCCAAGCCATTCACTATTTTACATTGCAATAAACCCACAGTGCTTTGAAGAACCTCTAGTACTGTAAGGAGTTATGTGTCTCTTAGTGACAAGATTCCAAGCTCAAATGCTAATTACAAGGCTTTCTGCTCTCCAGCTACCCGAAGATGTGTTGTCTGAAATGTGGACACCAAACCCAAGTCCAGCTCTAGGCCAATTATGTGGTGCCAGTTAGGGAATCCCAGTAACATTTGGCCCAAAAGATATCTTAGTTTTAGACTGGTGATGTCTAGACAGAAACCCATGTAATTAACTTTTGTTTTTTTAGTATTGGCCTAAAACGTTCTGTCTGTCTTAAGTGAAATAAAAGGCTTAACGATAGAGTTAAATTTCAAAACCTGAGTTTATTTAGAAGCAACAAATACTATCGTCGTAGTATTTTCACATAGTATGTAACCTACAATTAAAATATACAGTTCCAAGAGCAATGCAGATAATCTTCTCCCCTGGAAATGTATTGTTTTAGTTCCTTCCTAAATTTTGAAAAGATGCAAAATGACAACGTAAGTTAGAAAGTATTATCTTCAATCAGCTAGTTATAACCTCGGGTGAGAAAGGAAGTGGGGAAAAGAGACATTGTATCTACAGTACCTTATGACTAACGCTGGCAAATAAAATAAGTATAATTTGTTTGCTCTTCTTATTTATTTGGACATCCCAATTCATTCAAGAACTCTGCATTGTATTTTGCAATCTTGAATAATTTACAAAACATGCAAATAAGTCTCTTCCCAAACATTCCTCAGACGAAATCATGTGAAAAGGGGAAACTGCATTTATCCGTTCCTTCTGTCCTCTGACAATACAATGCCCATAAATACAGCTAAAGTGGCACGGAAGTGATAGAACAATGATAAAACTAAGTTTTTATTTTAAACCAACCCTACAATATGTGACCTACCGAGAGATAATTAGGTTCAAATGTGGTACTGGTTGTTACAATGGAAGGAACAAATGCCTGGCTATGAGGTTGAGGCTAAGGCAACTTCTCACTAGGTGTAATAAATCAAAACGCTGCAGTGAAGGTGATAATGGGCAGGGAAGAAACAGAATTCTGGGATAGGCAAGGTAGATACCTATAGTTAAAGGGGAACTGCAGTTCCAGTTTCTCAGAATAAGTCCACATCACGTTGCCGGAAGTTGTGTTGCCTCATTCTGAATCGCAGAATATGGTGCCGCACATCTGGAAGTTTAGTCTATTTTGTAATGGAAATTGGAGGTTTTACAAGCTACTGTGTACATTTTACTTTTATAAAATGTGGTTTGAAATGCACTCATCAATGCTGATTCTTTCTAACCCTGAAATATATAAATAGCGTTGCAGTTCCCCTTTTATCACAATCAGGTCATGTTAAGGTTTGACCTCTCTCTCAAACTTACATTAAGAGCTCTATTTAACATTGTTTAGGGGGTAATAGGTTAAGGTAGAAATATCATATTGTTTTTATAAGTGTATAGTTCTATACAGTATGTCCTCTTTTAAACAGCCGTCTTAACAGAATAAAATGAAAATAAATATGTAAATTGTTTATCGAGCGAAAATAGGTCAGGCTGTTTTACTGCTGAAGTTATTTTCCAACCCACACAATGTGAAGAAAGTGACTCTTTTGTAATGTCAGCTTGGAACTGAAATAGAGTTTCCCACTAGAGATTATGTAACTTAAATTGACATTTTTTAGTATTAACCAGGAAACTGTAAAATCCTATGCCAGTTCAAACAGAGGTGCCTCTCCAAAGTTTTGTTTTATTTTTTGTATTGCTATGGCTTAAAAGCTACACAGCTACCTAAATGATTAAAATATAAGAAGAGGAGCATATGGATTTGACAAAGTGAGTGTTTATACTTCAGAAATATTACTCACAACTTTAGACTGGACATTAATCACAATTGTCTTTTTATTACAATTATTTATTTAACTTTCATTTAGCAATTACTGGATTGAAATGCAATCCAAATGTAAACGAAAAGCACCACACTTTGAATTTTCCTCGTGTTTCTTTACATTAACTTTTTCTAATTTGAAGCCAATTGGTATTTTGCATGTTTTCACATACCTTGAGTCTGTGCAAAGCAATACCCTGTGGAAGACAGAGGGGAGAGAAGCATCAGAACCACTAATGGACAAGTACAGAGAGGGGCTGAGCCTATTAACATTGAAAATCCCAATGCTACACAAAAACCAACTAAGCCACCCAGTTCCCCAGCAACAGCAGGGATTGAAATTATTTCAATTTTCTATGTTGTTTTAAAATGTAAATGTTTCATGTTTTTATGACCTACAGGCCTTTGTATACAAGACAACACAGGTGCTGCACATTTCATGCTTGTTAACTTGGTTTGAATGAATTTGAATACAGCCATGCTCTGTTAAAATGTATCCACTGTAAATCATACTTTTGCTTCACCTGTAAAATTCATATAAAAGCCTGCAGTTCATAAGCCTCAAAATGATCAAACTATGTATTATAAAAGATTCATTTTCACTCTTGTTATAGGGCTAGAGGAGCAGTTGGCAGTCACACAATCTAAAGTAACCAAGGCAAAGTACTGTACATAAACAGATAACTGTGGTTACAAGAAGCAGGAACATAGAACTTTGGTGCCACAATAATATTTCTGGAAACATCATTTTCAGTGTTTCATTATGGTTTAAGCTGTCTCAGTATAACATCAGATAGATTTAGATAGGGGATAACTAAAAAGTACCTTTTGTGAAAGGTTTGAATTGCAATGATTAGATTAAATAGTTGTATTAATTATTTAAAAATGATTCTCTTTACCCTGCACGTGTCAGTGTTCAAGCAGAGATGTCATTGAGTATTGTTACAAAATGTGTTCTTAAAATAGGGGATGGAAATATAAATGGAAAGCTGTTACATTTTTACATAGGCTTGATAACTGACTGTGGTGTGTGATGTTGCCCCTTCCCCAGCAGTCTCCTGCCCTCCTCAGTTCTGATCACTTGAGCAGTGCATCTCACCTGCAGATAAACAAGGGAAATCTGAATACTCCTGAGAACCCTGTCAAATTATCTTTTTTTACAGTCATAATAAGTGACGAATGCTGGTAAATGACAACACAATCCAAACTTGCATCCTCCAACACTCAAAGGTCACTTTTAAAAATATGTAGCAAGCCATTTTAGCCAGGTGAACACTGCAGAGCCCTGTTAAGAATCAAAAGTGTGAGGAGAGTTTCAAAGCACATCTCCTGGTGCTCACTCAGGCAATGGGCAGCCCTCCAGCTTTGTGGCTTTTCCAAAGTACCCAACGCGGTTTCATGAGGAACTCATTGCCGTTAATGAGTAAGGCATGTTGCCTTGTGTTTAGTCATTCTAACCACTGAATACTTTCCTCCAGCTCTGGAGAAAACAACCTCACGGTACTGAACCAGAACTTGGAGTCGAAGTGTGGTGCAGAGGACCCATGTGAAATCTGTGGAATGTCTCTCGGTCATGATTGTGGTGGTCATTGTGTAAGTTAAATGCATGCTAGTACCGGACATTGCCCCCCTCTGACTTGACTGAGCCTGTACTATTGGGTGGGATGAGGTTTGTTTTGATTATTGTGAAGTTTGTCTATGCTGTTGATTAAGGTTCCCTTTGTACTGTGGTTTGACCAAATGAATCAGAAAACAACTTCATTTGGAGGTCTACTTACAAATCTGTAATCTGGCTTTGGGTATTTCGAGGTGATTTAAGAGTTTTAGATCCTACAGGTTAACATGAGATGGAAAAGAGAAAGGTAATGGCATCATTTAAACACTTTACATACTGTATACTACATACTGTATATTCTACAGAACAATAAAAATGTGTTGGCCAGGAACACTGAAATGCAAAGGACCTTATGGATCACCTTATGGATGCTTATTCTGGTAAAAAAAAACTAAATACCTTTTATTAAGCTTTCTGTGTTATCAGTTGGAAACCATTAAAAGTGAATTTACTGTTTTAGTAAGTGCAGATCATCTGTTGCCAAATTCACAGAAATTGTGCATTTACATATTGAAATGGAACGCTTACTTAATAGTCATCCAGATGATAAGTATTCAGGACTTTTTTTTAATAAACTTTCATTGGTTCTTGCTGTGGAAAAGGTTTTGTCTGAATTTCTTCCAAACTTCTCAGTTTGCACTTTTATTGAAATATTTCTCTCTTGACATTATGCGGTCCAATAAACCAATTGCTTTGTGACAAACAGATTTCTGTTTCACTTCCTTACATTAACATATATATGAAGAATCAAGAACAGAGACACCAAAAATCCTGTATAAATTGTAACACATGAATGTAGTGCTTACTATTGCTTGCCTATCTGCTTTCTATACTTTCTATGTTAAAATGTACATATTTACATATATTCACACTAGAGAAAACATTAAAATTCATATGTTCAAAAACCTAGAATTAATTGGCATAAATGGTTTAAAATCTTGCTAAAAGGAGTTTAATGTTGTTGTTGGTTTTTTTTTTTTTTGGGGGGGGGGGGGTTGGCTGTGACATAATTGTTATTGTTTTGTTGCATAATTGTTTTGTTACATGGAAGGCTAAAGGCTTCCTGGGCTCTCTTCAACCACAGTCAAGGTAACAGTCATTTTGACTAATAGACATAATGGGACTTACCTGAAGCAGAGTTAGGTTCTCTGGAACAAGACTGTCATGTGTTGTAGTAGCAAAAAGAGCCAGCAGTCTCCAGAAAATGTGACAGCTGAGAAAGAAAATAAAAGAAGTAATCCTCTATTCAATCCTTCACATCGTGAGAAATCCTGCAAAGGGTTAGGATGTGTCAACCTTGTCTAGTCGCCTGACAGTCAAAATAATAGCACCTTCCTGGCAGACTCTGAAAAATTTCATTCAGGACGAAATGCTAGGAGACACTGCACCAGGGCTGGAAAAGCAATTAAATTAAACCTGGGTGACAAGCTGATGGACAAATGCCTAGTCAGCATTTCTCAAAACACACAGGAGAAAGGCCAATGTGCTTACTTAAGGAAGGGCAGTGAAAGAAAGAAAATAAAATCCAAAACAAAAAATAGTGGCTTTTATATACATTCCGCATCTCTGGACAACCAGAATGCCAGAAACGTAGTAGGCCATTATAAAACTCGAGCTTGTCCACCAATTCATGATTTTTTCCATCCTCTCAGGAATTAAAAAAATGGGGTCAGACATGGTGTCTGACCCTTGAACTGCTGCTTCACGTTTTCCTCATAATTACCTTACCCAACTCCCCGAGTCAAAAGACAATTAAACAATTTGTCTTTTCAATTGTCTGTCACTCACTCCCTTGGCTCTTTTCAGCAGGCGTATATCATTCCATTTATTTTTATTTATTTATTTTTCTTTGAGAGGGGGTTGTCGCTCAACTGTCTGGTCGCATTAGCCACAGAAAAATGGTGTCTTTGTTAGCCCCTTTTTCACAAGGTGACCCCACCCCCACCAGCTATCCCACTCTCCCTTCAGTCTTCAGACTTGTTCTGTAGCTGTGGCTTCATCTGAGTAAAAGGCCTGAAGGGGCCTGATCCCAGGGTCATTGTAGCCTGGGTTTCCAGGCCAAAATACAAATTAATTAGGCCTTTCTATTTATTTACCCCCAATGAGTGGGGTGGAATAGTGAAGGCTCATTTGTAAGCTGGTTTCTGTGGCTTAAGAAACAGTTGCAGGGCTTGTGCTGTTTCTATAAGCAGCGGAATTAGAATACCGTCTCCTTTTTTCACTCAAAAAAAAAATCAGAAATGTATGTCCCCCTTAAAATCATATCTTACTATATTTATATTTAAAACTCCAGGCAATACATGGGTCACAGTCATTTAACCATTCTGGAATGAAGTTCATGTTTTTACAATAAGGTTTTAATTAAAATAAAAAAGAAATATTCAAGTATTCCTCTGGTCTCAGTAGCATGTGTTTGTCATGAGTAATCTTCTTACATAATAATGCACTAAGTTACTTTAATAATAAAAGAAAATTATTGCAACCACACTTTAAAAAATTTGAATAAAGGGAAAATATTCCATGGCAAGGGAAACTTGCTTAATAAAACATTTCAGTAACCTACAGATTTATGCTTCTGTTTATCTATTGTAGCTACCTAACTTTATATCTGTATTTCCAGTAGAGGTACTGTACCACTCACATTGACTCATTAAATTAAAGAAAAATAAAATGCAAGCAAATTTCAAAATAAATAAGTTTTAAATACAATCCAGACAGGAACAACACAAGGGTCAAATGTCTCACAACTCTTTTGTAAGTCAGTAAATAACACTTCAGTGCTTCCATATTCAATTTTCCAAATGGTTAGACTGAATTACATGATTGATTGTAGCCTTCCTTGAAGAGTCTGTTGCCTACTTGTTTAATCTACCGTTTTTACATGGAAATTCCCTTAAAAAAATAGTATTTTATGGAAATTCTGTATTTTTTTTTCATAAATTTGCAGATAAAACACTGTACCAACAATTTACAAGTTTTGTGACTATTTCTAATATGTAACCTAAACAACAATTACACTTGTCAAAAATGATTTTATAAGTTAAAAAATACAAGCATTATGAATGGGCTCATACACTCAGTATACATGGAGAAGAGACCATTAGACCATTTTGTTGAAAATTATAGTGACCTTTTTATTGAAGCCTCCAACAAATTTGTTGGGCCCATGCAAGAAGCTCGACCAAGGTCTGACATTTATTGTATATTCCATAAGGTTCTAAAATATGAATAGTTATCTTAACTCATCTTTCCAGAGTGATGGCTTTCAGCTAAGGCTTTGATGAGGATAATGGTGTGTAGGACTGAAATACATGTTCCAGTGATTCCACAAGTTAACCATTGTTGATTTAGGAGCATTGGGGATCCTAGGTTTTGGGTGATAGGTACAGTATATACAATAGACACTGAACACTAAGAGTAAAGGTTGCCAACTCTACCACTCTGAGCAGGATATGTCTTTGATTAAGTAAATAAAACAATGTCTAAAATGAGCATTAAACATTTGCTAAAATAGAGCTGCCATGTGGCATCGTATTATAAAAACAGTTTATTTATGGAATGCAGGAAGATAAAACCTGGAAATATATTTATGTTGTTTACCACATTACAAATCTGATCTTTCTGTTGTTAATTAATACACAACCTTATATGAAAATATGTCCACAAATCACCTAATCACCACTCATTCTGATTGGTAGCACAGTTGGTCATTTTTACTTATCAAAAACATAATGGAATTAATAGAAAGCTTTTTTTGATTTGACAAAAAAAAAGGTCTGTTATAATGTTGCCTTACTATCAGTAGCAAAATATTTGTTTAGTAAAGGTTTAAAGCTCCATCACAAAGAGCTCAACTGAAATCCATGTTGTCATGTGGTCCTGTGTAAATACATATGAACTATTCTTATTTTAAAATAATTTCACTACAGTGAGAAACTATAAAACTGGAAAATTATAAAGAAGATATGAAAGTAATGAATGTGTTTCTCTCAATACAGAGAATAGTCTTTCAGAATAAACAGCTGTGCCTATGAAATTAAATCACTTAAACAGTTGGAAACAAATCTGGAATTACTTCATTAGCAATAGAGATGTATTCAAGAAATTTAGACATATGTCACTGTATAAAAATGTCTGGAAGCATATGTAAATTGTCCTTCAACATGTACTGTAATGAGTTATACAAAAATCAACATGAAGAGATTCTGTACAATGGTATTAGCTGACTGTGATCCAGATTGCCCGTGTAACTTGGCCAGCACAGCCAGACCTGGGTGGGATCCATGCAGGGCAAATGTGACCTTTTAGTATTATAAACAAGAGCTGAAACAGGCATCTGACTGTGGGGCTGGCAGAGTGAAAATAAGTGAAACATTTCTGTGAGGCATGCATGTTGTCTTCTTGTCTCTGTTGCTGGTATAAGGAACATATCATTGAGTTGTGCTGATTAACAGTTATAGATCCCAAACTGGGGTGGTTTTAAAAATGTAGATTTTGTAATTGTTTTTTTTTTAATAAAAGGGAAGATACAGAAATTCTAAAATATATTCCGGGCACTCACTGATACTGAGACACTTTTAATATTAAACCAGTTTTTAACACTTAACATAAGGGCAGATCGCCACCACAGGTGCTCTTGTAATGGCAAAGTACAGAGGTGAAGTGTCCAGCTCACTTCCTCATGGGAACCAGGGATTAAGCCCAGAAGCCAATTACACCTATCCTGCATATTTGGGAGGTGGGAGGAAACTGGAGGTCCCGGAAAAAAACACTCAAGCATGGGGACAATATTGCAGTACAAGTCCAAGAAGTTATTTTAGTATAGACAGCTCTTTTTGATATGGTACTGTTTCAAACATTGGTTTATGAAATCAATGTCAGAAATTGCTAATTGGAAGGAATTGATTGGTAATTGAAAAGGTAATCACAAAGCTACAAGCCCAAAATCTGTTTCTTCTATAGAAAGATGGTTGTCACATAGAATGGCTCTAAAGACGTCCAAGGACAACAACTACTCCGATTGACCAAGAAAACATGAACCATGATTACTGTTTTATATGAGGCCTGCACAAATCAAGAAAGAATGCATCGTTTCCTAATATGCTTCTAATTATGCTCAAATTAAATGGCAAAAGAATAAAGCTGACTCCCTTTTGAAAGCAAGTCATCTAAAAATTAAGTTAATTGATTTCAAGTGGATGGCAATACCAAACAGCAATGATATCTTTCCAACGTCACTAACACCATACTGTCCTGGCTAGCACAACACAGCACAATCAGGAGGTCTGATGATTTCTCCACCTGATATCAGTGTAGCTTCTTTGTCTTGTTGTTTGTTACAAGTTCCATGGAGCAGACGTTCACTTTGATTTTTTCCACTTCTTTGTTGAGAAATGAAAAAATATATACTCCAGTGAGGAAATTTAGCAATTAAAGATCGAAATGTACTTTATGCATTCACACCACCACATAAAAAGTACCCTTCCACAAACAGATGCAGTCAATAAATTCTTAAACATATTTTGTAATTCCCAACAAAACCTATGTAATATTCTCGCCTCCTCTTCCAACAGCATAACTGTGATCTCAGGTAATTTACATCCATTTTCTCCCACTTTTTTCCCCATTTGTCTTATATAATATTTACATGATATCCATATTTTATCTCTTTTAGATAGTTGAATCTACTAACAGGTAGTTATTGCTGCAGATGTAAAAGCACCTTTTTAACTTGCTTACAGAAATGTCTTTTAATAAAGCTTTGATACAAATTTGCAGAAATGTCAAAAATAAACAAATGCATATATTAATGATTTAGAAAAATAACTTGTGTATTTTACTTGTCTTCTTTCAAATTTCTTTCAGTCTGAATGTTACAGTACATCAGAGCATATTTACATATGTTACACTCTTATTTGTACTTTTCCATCATGCTCATCCCAAAAGAGTTTGGTGCGTTTAGGGTTGGCTGAATGGAGAGACCAGCATACTGTAGATCATCAACACCCATGAATTGTCATGTGCCTTGGAGCAGTACTGTAATGGAAAACCATATAGTTCCTTTAGTCAGTACAAAGTCTGCTGCAGGCACCGTGAGATTTGGAGTTTTCAAAATAGCAGCAGGCAGTGATCATAGCTCTCACCATTTCCATGTTTGAGGTGGGGTCATAGCCAAATTGATTAACACAACCCGAGTCCAAACTGTGAGTAATAAAAGAAAGACGATATATTTTTATAAAATAAATAGTGGCATAATATGCATCCTCCCCAAGGCTGTCTGTATACCTCCTGACTTTTCTACAGTCTTTTTAATAAGGATATAAAGAGATACCACAATTTTTTGTATAGACATATATCAAAGCGTCTATAATTTGATGAATAAAAGTGTGCCATTTGTGGAGTATTAAATAATGAAAAGGAGAATGATTCCCTTCAGTGATGTAGAAGGGTGTCAATCAAGTCCTCACAATCTGAGTTACAATCTGAGACATGATTTATTAGCATTTCAACCTTTTGGGAAGCTTTTGACAAGCAATGACTTTGTAAATTTAATCACTGATTGAACAGAAATTTACAGCTTTTAACCTTGAGGGCAGGTGTGTAAAAGACAAAAGAAAAAAATGCGTCTTTCATACCAGAGGAGCACTGTTGACTCTCTTCCATGAGTAAGTGAAGAACATGCTTTGTGTCTGGAAGAAATCCTCAAACCCTAACTTACTTTTATCTGCCCAGACATTCTGGTTTAGGGTTTCATCACTTAACAGATTCCAGAGGTTAAGACCACTTTCTCCTGGTAATTTTAACTGTGGTGGCTGTGATACGATGATGACTTTAAGAGCTCACCGTGCAATTTGCTTTAAAATGTTTCCATCTAATTATAAGGACCTTTGGTGTAAGAATGTATCAAAGATCTGTCAGATTGACTTCTGTCTTTAATGAAAAATAAGGTGTAGTTTAAGGATTAGCAATTAGCAATCCTGTTCAGTAAAATTGTTTTGCCTCTGTATGCAAAATACCATCATATTGTATTCATACTGTAGTTGCTTTGAATATCTTATTCTATTATCTGTTTATATTTCATGGTGTTGTGTTTTTCTGATGTAATCAGAGTGTGAATAAGATGGATGGGCATTTCAAAGGAAGAGTAAACTCTATCTTTCTTTCCATGCTTGAAAAGCGGGTGTTAATTAGCAATTGTTGATTCCATATTTGAAATCACGACAGACGTAGTAGTTTCAAATTTTACAAAAGTAGAGATTTACAAATTTGCAGATTTGTTCCAAGGGGTGAAATCTACACATTTATGTAACAGTATTAGCAGTTGTCTACACTAATTAAGTGTCCAATCCCTGCATTCATAAACATTCATTCTGAACCACTAGTTAAACGGCTTGCACATTTGGTAACTTACACTTGAATTTATTGTACTAAGGGTTATGGGGACATCTCCAAAACAGATATTTGTACTGTTGAGGTTTGAGATAATTAATGTTGCATGGTATTTTTTTGATAAATTAAGGCAAAACATAAAAAAAGTTCAGTTTCCTAGTCTCTGACCACAATAAACAGTATGGTCTAATACATTCCTTCAACCTTAATAAAAGCCAGAAGATCCCAAAGATGTTTTGAATTAGGACTGTTTAATTTAAGGTGGTTTGTGGAAGTAAACACAATGATTATTCCTCCCATTTGCTTTGTGCAACCCATTAGTTTTCATTAGCTTTTATCATGTTTTTTTATGAACGATGGGATTGTTACAAGAAACAAAAACAATACACACAATTGGTTTTGATTGATTAAAAATGTACTGAGGGACAATTGATTACTAATTCTGTTGGTATTGTGAGGTATTTTAGGCTTTGGGAAATTAACTCATAACAATAAACAATAACTTCAAAAACATTGGTAGATTGTAAAATGTAGGTCTGATTTTTTAATTCTGTTGTTCATATACAGTATAAGATGTTGACGTGGCTCCATCTTTCCTCAAAAACTGCTTCACAATGGTGTCTCTTCCAGAGCTTATCTATCTCTACATTAGCATTGCACTGAATGGGTGATAAGGCTAAGATCCAAGAAAGTCCTTTAGAGATAAGCATCTAGCTGTGTTTTTGACAGTCTCAACACCGCAGTATTTATGATCCATTTAATTCTGGACTACACATCAATTACACAAATGGAATTATTAAAGAAAATGAAATATAACATAAGAAGATGTGAAATATATATGGTCAAAAATTCTAGCTGCTTCTGAGTAATATTACTGAAATAAACAGGTACATTTGATTGTTCACAGAATAAAACACAACAGAAGACATTTTGCTCTTATTTTACTTCAGACTTTATTTTAAAAATTCTTTCTTTCTTGATCAATTTTTGTAGTGTTAATTTTATATGCAGCCAGTCTAAGAATTGCTTATTGTCCTCTTGTGATTTGGCTCTCAATAATGGCTCTTGTGCTGCACAGGGTGAATGAGAATGGGAAGAGAGCTCTTATGTCTCACCTACCCCTCGATTCATCTTTTAATAAACTTCAAACACCACAGTGCCTAAAACAAGAGTTGACTTCCATTAGAGTAGTGGTGCATGGCACATCTTTCACTGATGTTAGTGCCCATGAATTCACAGGAGTTCCTGTTTGACAAAAAACTGAGACCTGATTGATTAATCGCAGCCACACCCCCAGTGGCACTGTACCAGTTGTGTATTGCCTCTTGAAAAATTACAGTGACAGTTAGCTAGAGACATTACCTGGGCTCAAACCCATGATGTCCACACCATAGAGATCCTTTACCAGTTAAACCCCTTAGAAGCTTAAAAACCCCTCCCTTTGTTAGCTGTCAAAGTTACACATACTACTGTACAATCATTCTGTGATTTGGCCATAATCATCTTCCAGAACATATTCATGCTCTCTTTATTTTCATTATTAATTTCATCATGTTCAAAACAGTTTAACAGTAGGAAAGGCAAGATAATCTTGCTCTTTAACTGTCAAACTTGTTGCTTTTCCTTCTTATTTAGATCAAGTTGATTTAATCTGGCTATGAGTTTAGACCTATTAACATGTTGAAAAATATTTTTTTTATTTTGAAACACTGCCATTGTGAGTGTAAGATAAAATAATGTTTAATAATAAATGTTACTTTTCTGTCTCTTAACTGTGCACCACTTGAATTGCACCACACTGAATTTATCATTCAAATCTGTTTACTGTGGAAACATTTCACCTAAGTACTTTTTGGGGAAGCAAACAATCTTAAAATAACAAAGAGGAATGATTCCATATTCTCCCAAGTTCCTCTCCCCTATCTCCTCGCCAAATGGTCATCACCATCCCTGCCAGGATGCACTTCTCCCCCCCAACTCACAGAGCACCTTAGCAATTCCCATAACACATCAATATTTAAGGTTAGGTTTAACAAAATTCTAATGGCGATCGTTACTGCTCCCTAATCTTAAACAGTCCCCTCCTGGCCCCTTGGATCAGAGTAATGGAGAGCTCCATATGTACCACACTGAAAAAAAAAGCAAGGGCCTGCTGGTGCCAGGGACAGAAATGTGGAGACCACCAGCACAGATTAACCATCCTTTCACAACAGTAATATCATCCAGCTGAATCCGCCTCTGCTGCACAGACAATGTGGGTGATGAGTCATTATTCAACAAAAGGAACACTAGAGAACAAGGGAAATTCTTCTTCAGAACAGTAGAGAAACTTGAAGACACCTGCCCCAGAGCACAACCACATTTGGACATTCCTACATCATTTAAGAAAAGGTGCCTCTTGCGCCTTGAGGGCACATTGCAGGCTTATGTAAATCCTATTAGAAAGCATCTACAAGTAGTCAGCTAAATTCTATAGATAAAATAGCAATGGATTGACCATGGTTGAGGTGATTGGAAGCCAATTTCCACTTATTCTGAACAGTATCCCAGGAAAGGACAGTGTCCCTATCCAGACTGATCACTGAAGGTTTTTATAAGCATCTCGGTATTGAGATGAAAAAAAAGTAAAGAAAGTAAATGGTATTAAAATTAACTAGTACAACTGTGTGTAATGATGGGTAGATTTAAATATTTTGATGTTGAAATCAAGAAAGAATGCATTGCTACCTATAGTAATATGCTTTGGAGCGTTTTGGTGATAAAACCATGTTTGTTAGTGAAGAAATGAATGGCAGACCAGTTCATTTTATGTCCAAAAAGTATCACAAAATATTGAAAAGGTCAACTGATAAAAAGTAAGTGGGTATGATATCATTATCCAAATGTCAGGATATCATCAGAGGTCAGTGAGTTGCAACAGGGACAAAAGTGTGAAAGGACAGCTTTGGAGTGTGCCCCAGGAAATACAGAACTCTTTCTATATTAACAACTAGAGACCTGTCTTCCATGTTAATACTCTTTAATGGTAGAATATTGTGTTCAGTTTTGACTTGAACTCCTTCTTTGTGGAGTTTGCCTGCTTTCTACTTCCCTATGTGGATTTGCTCTGGGTGTTCCAGTGTCTCCTACAATCCTAAGACTTGCTGCCTAGTTTGACTGGCATCTTTAAATTGTCCCACGCTATGTATCTTAAGATTGATTGGTGTCCTGTTCCAGGGTGTTACGAACCCAGGTTGTCTAGGTATAGGGGTGTAACATTAAAACTATTTGGACACTGGAGGAATTTGGAAGGGAACAAAATAACGGCAAAAACAACAAAAATCAGGTGCAAGCGTGATTTACTATATACTCCGATAAGTGAATGTGTGGAATATGAGACTATTTACAATATTTACATACAAACACATGAAGAAACATGGGGAAAAGGAACACGAGTGGTGCCAAAAAAAAGAAAATATCAAAACTAAAGCTAAATCAAACAAAAAAAGTCTTCATCATCTTGAGACGCCCTATCTAACCTACACTAGCTAGCAAAACCTAAACACAAGAGTGGCACTCGCCCCTAACCTAGTGTGTCTAGAGAGTCGAAACCAAGCCGATGTGTATGCAAAGTATATGCAACAAATACATACCAGCAACAAAATGACAAGTGACTAATATTTACAGTGACGGGGTTACCCACTGACATACAAAAAAAAAATAGCAATAATTAGCGAAAAGCCAAGAAAACGAAGAGAAGAGTGCAAAAAGATGAAGGGGGGGGGGTCAAAACTTCTTCTGTTTTTTTAAACTTGTGGTCGAGGTTCTGATTGGCCAGGGGTAAGGTGACGGCATCGCTAATGAAGAATGGCAGAAAGATGTACCAATGACGATCGGGGTACCTGTACAGAGAAAGTGAAGGGGAGAGAGAGAAACGGAAGGAAACCACTACACACAAACACGTACAGGGACGTAACACAGAGTATATCCTGTCATAAATCCATTGTTCGCAAGGTTTGCTGTATGCTGACTCACAGCAGTTGTGTATTGTTTCAAGCAGTTATTGAAAAGGTCTAAGATCTTCGATAACTTATTTCTGTACTTCATCCTTTTCTATTTTAGAGCTACAATACTGAAAAAAAAATATTAATTAAAATAACTTATTTTTCTCTTTTTTTGTCAGTCTCTTACAGTATGTTTTCTTACATGAATTTTAGCCTGTACCTACAATTTTTTGTTCTCCATTCCATTAATTCTAACCATTCTTTTTAATCATTTTATGAAGTTCTTTCATCTTGCATTTTTCCTAACTGGTCAAAAATCATTCTGGTCACTCAAATCTTTAATTTTCCACAAACAGCAATTGTTAAGATTAGAGGCAAATAATGTAGCAGTACTGCTAATGATGCTCTTTATTGCATTCTAGAAGAAATTATACATTTATGAAGCTTTTATTGAAATGTGAGTTTAATAGCAGAGCTGTGTTGAAGTGTCATCATGTGACTTTATTTGGAACATTTGCAAGTTCTTATTTAATTTGAAAATTAAATGAATCCAAGGGGAAAAAATTATGTCTATCAGAAAAGAATGTAAAACCTGTGTTAGGTAGTGTTACGACTCCAAGTGTCTAGGCGTAAAGGGGTGTAACATTTAGGATAGTTTTTGGATGCAGGTGGGTTCTGGTGAGGGACTTAGGAAGTGTGATAACACGTGTGGGTGCAAAAGTTATTATTTTAAAGTGAATAAGTGACCGGTACGTAAACAGGACACAATAACACGCAAGGAAAGGGAACTAGATCGGTGCCAAAGAAAAGAAAACAACAAACAAAATGGAGCTGGCTAAGAAAGTGAGGGAAGCTGACCTAACTACAAAAGAAAACCTGAAACACACAGTCTTCGGTGTCTTCAAACGCCCTAGCTAACCTTCACTGACTACCCAAAACCATTCAAGACAGAAAGGCACTCACCCGTACTAAACTATGTGTGCAGAATGTACCCAACAACCTAAACTAACCCTATACACAAAAGTTCACACAAATACACAAGTGAGCTACAGTACGAATACAAACTAAGAGTAGACAAGTAACAGCGTACAAAAGAACACAGAGGTAGATACAATATGTTTGGACAAGGTAATGGCGAAACAAGGATAAACACACAAACAAACGAAAGTACGAGGAGACGAACACAAACCAACAAACCAACAAACCTACAAACCTACAAACCTACAAACCAACAAACCAACAAACCAACAAACCTACAAACCAACAAACCAACAAACCAACAAAGCCAAAGCTATACGAAAACATGCAAAGCGAAGCGAAGCCAAATCCTAGCCAAGCGGGACCGAAGTCAAACGAAAGGCCCCTTCCTTCTGAAAACCCTCAACTAATATACTGAATAATCTGCGTTCTGATTGGCCGAGAGTTAATTGAAGATTAACTCTCGGTGACTTTGCTCTTACCCCCACCGGAGAGATTTGTAAACCTTATCACCTTTTTCCCAAAAGGATCTCACCCCTGATCTTACTGTAACAAAGGGTCTGTGAGGGTCTGGTTAAATCTCTGGCACCTCAGTGAGTGCTTTTTTAGAAACCTGGAGTCCCCAGGTGCAGCCAATCATGAGAATACGAGGAATGTGTTTTGGGTCTGTCTCAATGGCACCCTCTGGTGGTTCAACCCCATTTCTACAGTCCCATGCTGGCCACCCTGTTGCATATCTTGGTTGTTTTTAGTAAAACCTTTTGAAATATTTCCTATTGATTTCATAAGAAAATCAAATGTAAATTTATTTAATTGTTTATGTAATAGCTTTCCCTTGAACTACATGTATTGTAGTTTGTGAATATTACTCACTTTACAGAACTTTAACAGACATCCGGCTTGGACGTACTGTAAACAGATATATTAATTAATTTAGGATCCAATAAAAACAAACTTCACAGACATTATTATTAACAATCTGCATTCTGTATGAGACTTTGCATTGCTGCACAAGTTCTAAATGCTTTTTTAAGTCAGGATCATTCTTATCACAACTAAAGGCAATAAAGTTTATAATGGGGAGTAGAGAATTCTTCTAAGTTTGACATTTGAGTAAATAAGGCTTTTGTGTGTTGTGGAGCTCTGTGGTTCAGAAAATACACAATGTTGATCATTTCATCAAATCGTAAAACTGTCTCAGTTTATTTTCAAGATTTACTATCGCCCTCCTCAAACTACACCAAAGAATGCTTGAGGTCTGTAGTCCTGTCAGTGTTGGGAAGATCTGATCTTTGCTAAATGAGTAGAATCTGGTTGGTTTGAAGAATCATTTGTTTATATGACCTCAGACCTGAGTGTTCACTGGAACACAGTTTGCTTTGAAAAACTATCAATAACACAAATGCCATTTTTCTTCTTCCTTGTTTCTTGAAAAACTTTGTAGAAGGCAATTTCTTCAGGAGAAACAAAATATGTAGTTTTATATCAAAAACATAAGGTTTGAATTTACAAAATACTCTATCCCAAAATGCCAATTGCAACATTTGTTTTTATAAATAGAAAAAGAAAAATGTTAATCTTGTAAAACTAAGCATTCTTATGAGCCTATAAATTAAACTCAGATTTCTGTCCAAGTTTTGACAGCTTTTAAAACTGTATCATATTTCCATTTTCTTTTAAAAAAAACATTCATAACCTCACTTTTCAATTTATTGGCTTTATGAATTTCCACATAAATGTGGGTTTGTATTTGTAAACAATATGTCTGGATTCATCACTGAAACTATAAACGTACCAAATATGAAGCATAATGCATAAACTAGTGATTTTGATTCAAATATATTTAAAATATTAAAATAGTAAATCAAAGCAGAAACAAATGTACAATCAGACATGCAGAAACATTTGAAGAAAAATGACACAGCCTGTTAATATTTATTCCTCCCCATCTGCAACCTTACATTTCAGCTAGCATGTGACTCCATCACTCTTGATACAGTGAGTCACATTTGCATGTTTAAAGTATATATCTCATTAAGGTTCAAAAACATGAAGTACACAATTGGTGTTAAAACACAGTAACAACCTCTCCAGGCCTCAATTCGAAACACATATCTTTATGGGGGTCTTTGTATAATTCTTGAGACTCAGAGCTTCTGGGTTTTCTACATCTGTATAAAAACCTTAACTGGACAGTTTACTATCAGTGGAATGTAAAACACTCATTCCAAGGTTTTCAGCCTGATACTGTGTCTTAAAAGATGAACCTAGCTTGCTCTTTCATTGGAATTCATCCTATATTTGGATCCATGAGTTGGCATTTGTTTTTTTATTTTTTAAAATCCATGTTCCACTTCTAATACAGGTTTTAATCTTTATTTTTGTGAGTTGCAGTTTTGGACAACATGGAATAAGGACTCAAAGTTCCAACTTGAAAGTAAAAAATATATATATAGGAAAATAGGAAGTGTTGTTTTAGGCAACAAATTTGTATACTTAACAACCTATCCAGTCTTGTTGTGTAAGCTTAATCTTTTTAGTAATAAGCAGATAAGGTTCTTGGTTCAATAAGGTTCAATAATAGGATTCCCATTCATAGCTGATGGAATGTAATTTATTTTCTAACTGCTTCTTCCAATTCAGGGTCACAAGGGAGCCAGAGCCTATCCCAGCAAGCAAAAGGTGCAAGGCAAGATACACTCTGGACAAGACGCCAGTCCAGGGTGAAACCCAGACACAAACACAGAGACACACACACTCACACATCGGGCCAGTTTTCCCAGAAGCCAATTAACCTACCAGGATGGTTTTGGACTGTGGGTGAAAACCAGAGCACCCAGAAAAAACCCACACAAACATATAAACTCCATGCAGTTTCAGGTCCAGAAGCAGAAGCACTGCGAAGCAGCAATGCTAACCGCTGTGCTGGATATGAATTTACTTCAGATGTCATGTGACTTGGTCAGAAAGAGATGAGCAACGAATCACTGTTAAAGCACTTTTGCAAAACATTCTGATTTGTTTTTCATACATTTGAAAACACAGAAATGTCAAATATTGTTGGATACTGTACAATTATACTCCATAGCAGTTTTTAAACAAGCTTAATGTGGTTCCGTAGAGGCTGCTTAAAAAAATATTTTGTAGGATAGTGACACATAAAAAAACTGCTTTCAAAAAGTGCAAAAATGATTTACTATACCTAGGAAACATTTTAAAGTTAGAAGAAAAAAGTTCCTGTAAACAGGAAAAGTTGTTGTAAACAGATGAGAGTCCTAATGAAAGAAAAATTTAACCCATCCGACAATCAGAAGTTCCAAATCCAGCACTTGATGGTAACTTTCCACTGGGTAGATACAAGAAATCTCTGGCAGATGAAAGCTATTTTCAAGTGACACGGCTGGAATGTGGTGGGTCGAAATATTTATTTAACTGGGGACTAAATGTGAAATGAATAGTTGAAGTTGGGGAAAAAAGAAGAGAGAATTCAAGCCAAAATCAATAAATACGATAAAAAATAGATTGGAGGGGCCATTTCATTCACAAAAGTGTCATTGAAGAAATTATGTTTTTAAAGTGAAGAAGCAACTTCTATTTAAGATGTACTGTAAAAGTTAGTAGTTTTGTGAAATGGTGTTTCAGCCAAAAAAACACCAAATGATAAAAGGAGTTCACAACAGGATATTAAACAGCTAATAAAATAAATGCTCAGAACATTTAGCTCATATATTGTAACCCTTTAAATGTTTACCAGGCTGTTTCTTCAAGAGCACAGTGTTGGAATTTTTAAAGGTTATGCTAGAAAACTGCAGGCAGCCACATTTGATAACCACTTATTTACAGTGAAGAACAGTAAGCCTTTAATTCTTGTTTAATGAGATGCTTAATTTGGTATAATGCAGCATCTACCTAAGCAGTTACACTTTGCATTAACTACCTACATCTGTGATTCAAAGATTATGAAGCATTTAAAAAAATCTTTAATCTTTCTGTCGATTCATGAAGAATTTTATTGCATTAATCTTGTCTCATATTTTAATCAATAGACATATAATTATAGACCACGATCATTAAAAACAGAAGGGGTAACCCTGACGCTGGCTAAATTCCAGTTCAGGCTTCTTCACTCCAGCATTACTTCATTAACCCCCTAGTGCAGCTGGTTAAGTCACATCACTCTTTTCCACATTATTATCTGTTTCAGGTGCTACTGCCACAAAGCGAGGCTCCTGTTACTTGTGAAATGTTTTAAGATTATTGTTATGTTTGAATGTGGTATTCACAGAGTCACTGTAGAGTGCTCAGGTGCCTACAGGGTATGCACAAGAAGACCGGATATTACATGTTGAGCCCTTGAGAAGTTTCTGTGTGTCTGTTGAAAATAAAACTAGTTCAGTTTGTGTCAGTGACTTTTATGTGTCATGTCTTTTATCTAAACAAGAATTGTGCCATTGAACAGCAAATTATAAATGAAAGTATTAGCATTAATAGCCGCTTTAATATAGCATTGTGTCTCCTTTTATTATGTCTGGAGAAGATTTACCGTATGTTGAGCTTCCTTTTTTTCTGATAGTTCTAAAGCACAGATCCTATTATTGGAATATTCTGGATGGCCTCTTCCTGGACCTATGGATTAAAAGACATGGGTTCTTTACCAGTGTGTTATAAGAAATAACAATATTGGTTTACATTAACTGTAGTAAAATGGTGTAAGCAGAGTATTTAGTTCCTGTTTCTGTTATGCCATGCCTTCTTTCATTTTAGCCATGTTATAATGCAGAAGTATCTGCGCCTGTGACTGGAAGGTTGCCGGTTCAAATCCCACGGCTGGCAGAGGAATCCTGCTCCATTGGGCCCCTGAGCGAGGCCCTTAACCCCAACTGCTCCAGGGGTGCCGTATAAACGGCTGACCCTGCGCTCTGACCCCAAGCTTCTCTCTCCCTGGCTACGTGCCTGTGTGTCTCATGAAGAGCGAGCTGGGGTATGTCAAAAGACTAATTCCTAACCAAAAAAAATTGCATATGGCTAATAAAGTGATCTTATCTTATCAAGTGCGCTGTTACAGAGTGTCTTAAGAAAGGGCTACAGTTACAGATGACCTGCCATTAGTGGCCACTATCTGGCCTTTAATTACTTGTAAATAGCTACACTAGAGGTGATTGACTTAATTATTGAATAATTGGTAAAATGTTGAGAATTTCACATTCTCACATGGATGCAATTAGGCTTTCTTTGGTTTTTAAAGATCATGCAGAGGGCTATATGGTGGTGGTTGGATTTTATTTTGGGTGGCCTGAAATAGTATACAATAAAATCATCTAGACTTTGGTGGTTGGACATTGTGAGTTTTCATATGTGCAGATGATTTGGACCCTGATAGTCACATATATACATAAAGTTAATACCTTGTTGCCTTGACTCATTTTCTATATTAAACTTGATGGCACTATATTAAAAATAACATTTCCAATTACATTATACCTGTAAAAGTACTCTGGATGAATTCTCATCTGGACTATTACTGAAATTATTTCTGAGGTGTTAAATTATAATAAAGTTTATTAGTATAATTTATTAATTTGTCATTTATAGTCTTTAGTTATTTTTATCTCAGCACATCTACTGTATATTACTAATTACTTTCAATGAAAAGCAATAGTGAGCATCTCATGCACTAAATGCCATTTTGCAATAGCAGTAGAAGAAGAAAAAAGCCTCCCAGCCTTTAGTCTAACTACAAAGCCATCATGAGCCTGTGAAGTCCTTGTAAAACATGATCTCGTTCCTTTGTTCATCCAAAGGTAGACTTAAGAAAGTCTTCTATAAAATCCTGAGCAATTCAATGTTGCCTATTTTATTCCAAAGGTCTCTCGTAATAGTTGGTCAATAAAGTGAAACTCCAAAGGGCTTTTGTTACACTTCCTTGTTTTATAGAGGAATGCTTTCCTAAAGTTCTGCAAATCCCTTTCCCCATAAAACAGTTTGAGCTTGGAGTAAATGGTTCAGAACTTTAGAAACAGATTCAGAAATGTGTTTTTCTTCACTGGATGACTGATTGATTTCACATAGCTAAATTCTTTATAGAATGAAACAGACACCTCTTCATAGCTGTACACCAAAGAGGAAAACAGATAATAGGATGGGCTATTTCTTTTATAAATTACTTTGGTTAAGAATTAATTATTAGCCTGTATTTGTATTGTATCTTACAAATCATGGAACTGGTGAACACAGACCAGCTCTCTCATACCACTGTATTCCAGACGTGATGGTCTGCAGCATGCAATAGGCCTGAAAATTATTTTCTGATGGAAAAGAAAAAAGGAAAGAATAACATATTATTGAATTTTTATTTTGAAAGCTGTCTCATAGACAGATTTGTAGCTAATGACAGAAGTGTGTACAAATCAGAACAGATTCATGGAAATCAGCATAAATAAAAATGTTGAGCAAACTGCATGGTTTTAATGCCCAAAGACACCATAAGGTATCTGGCAAAGTTTAAAACATTTGAGGATGCAACACCTTCCAAGTATTACCAAGGCTTCCAAGTATTACCAGACAGCTCCCAAACTCTCTTAAGAACAAAAATGGAGGCCAGATGATGAAAATAATTCATTTTTTATGTCTTTAAGTTATTAAGTGCACTCTGATATTAAGTGCACTGACATTCTGCTCTTTGAGAAGGACTGGAATTTCTCACCTAACCATGATAGCTGACATTCAGATGACAGCACGTGAAAACCCAGGGAAAAGTTTGTTTTGCCAAGGTGATCATGGAACACCAGCAATAGTTCAGAGGTTAAGCTGAAGTTGATGAGGCTGTCTGTGGTCCTGTGAGCTCATTCAGGACCATCTTGCAGAATTCCTGTGGTCTGTGTCTGTTTATTTTTCTAGCCCTAGTCTTTTATTACCTTTAATTAAGGAATTCAGAAAGATGCTCTCTGGTGACACATTTTCTACAGTAGTAACACATCTCCATTCTTTAGGAATATTAGATATTATTCAGACTTAATATCCTTATGCTCAATTTGTCTTGCAAAAACCATTTCATAGGACATTTAATAAAAATTATTTACAAAATCCATATAAATAATGTGAACTACTAGAATCAAACGTATGATGTGACCTAAGAAAACAATAAAAGGAAAAATGGATGCTTGCTTTAAAAGGACACTTGAGGAAAACAAACATTTCAGTCTGCACTGCCATAGTCCCACCACTTCTTATTCCTGATAAACTGTCTACTTTAACCGCATTCTGTCAAGGGTCATCCTGCATGGTTTTGATGTGGTCTTTAGTGGTGAAATAGTGCTGTAGAAAGTGAAATTTCATAGCCTCCATCACGGTTTTGTTTTGTTCAGGGCGGACAGTAACACACAGACTTTAATAAAGTTCATACACAAGTTTTCCAGCCAGAATGAACATCCAAACCTCGTAATTGTCCCTTTGCCCATGGGTGATAACAGTTTTTTTTACAGTTTTCCAAGAGGAGACCACTTTAATGGGATATAAAACATTTCGGGGCTTTCTCCACTTAGATTCAGCAGCCTTGTTTACATATTAATTTACATATATGACATTTCAAAAGTCTTTTATTGCAAAACTAATACCGTTGGGAAGGTTTTTCAGTTAGGGTATTAGCTTTTTATGGTGTTTGCCCCTGATGCCTGTTTATGAATTACATTGCTATCTGAGAAAATATTGTGCCTAAATTCCAATTGAAAAACATATTAGTGATGAAACTGACATAATTTACATGCTTTTTCTGCACAGCATCCATTAAGGACAAACAAGAACCAAGAATGGTTTTATTAAAAAATCTAAAAATTTAGACCAAGTTGTGTAAGTCCACTAACAGCCTGAAATACTAAATGCCATTCTTGTCTCTTTTAAAGCTCAGACTTTACTAAGATGGAATAGCCCCCAGTCAGAAACAGCAAAAGGCAGAAAGTACCCATTGCAACTTGACCTAGTGTCAAACTGAACAGGATTACCTGCCTTCCACAGAAAATCACCTTTACTGATTTTCTTGCAATTTATATACATATACTAGGTATTACAAGGCCTCATCGTACCAGTGAAATAATAAAATCCTGAAACACAAAGAGGGTCACAGTTAGGGTTTGGTTAAGAGTTAATGTGCTGGTATCTAGCTTAGGATTCTGGGAGCTCTGATAATTGTGCTTGGGCTTCGAGGGAAAGAACTGAAACCTTGATTCCCCATAAAGGCGTAAACATGACTTCTACTATACTTCTTCAATGCATGAACACAGATATACTGAATATTACCTTGCAATTACCTTGCTGTGCCATCAATGAGAGATGCACTGTTCCTCTCCTATCTGGAGCTGTGGATTTGGAAATGTTCTGCAGGTGGACATGGCAGGTCTCCATCTCGTTCTCCCCTGAGCAGCAGATGAACAAAAACTGGTGATAAATATCTATTTAAAATACCTTGCTTATTATTGTATGAGGCATTGTGCATTACACTGACTCTGTTATGGTAACATCATACCCCTAGGTTGTGAAGGGTGCTTATATTGCTGCCTCGGGAGTTTTGATGTAATGCACTACATGTTTCTTTGAGCTGTGCAGATTTGGCACATTAATCTGTGACAGTAAAAATAGATCATATCCAGAGTGCAAGAACATAATTGACAATGTATTTAAGTGAATCTTGTTGACCCAGATGTCATCAACAACACAGTATACAGGCAACATTATAATTGTGCATCTGTGTGGTTGTATGAATCGTGGTAGACTTGACTGTGTACTGTAATTAAAGGTCTTCACATTCCTGATATGTGTTTTTATGGCTGCATTAAAATAATTAAGTGCCCATGCTAACTGGCTCACTTGTAAAGTTAAAAGGGCTTCCTGTTGCCCTTGGGAGCCAGTTACATTGATTTCACCTGATGATGGTTTGTTGCAGGTATCTTTGGAAAATCTTTGTCCAAACGTTTCTTTTTATAGTACCTCCATGAAACTGCAAAAGCCCTCGTTTATTTCCTACAGCTGCAACTCTCTGTGATTTAATATGTGCCATGAGCAAAATTTCAAATTAACCTGTAAAGAGACAAAATGGATTGAGAGACAGTTCAATTGAAACAGAACATGGCCAAACCAGAAAACTTAAACTACTGTTCTGTGGAAGCTAGTCTAGTCCCCATTAAAACTTCATGTCACAAAGGTAGAAATTATTTATAGCATTTCTGATTCTCCTAGGCACACTATATAATAAGCCACTCCAAACGAATCTGTAATTAAGGAATTTTCCAGCTTTGAAACACTGTACATTTTGGTCATGCTCTGGAGTCGTCAGTTGTATTCTGCAGCATTTAGGGCCATGCCTTCTGCCTGCGCACCCTCACCACCTCCCATTTTTGCTTGTAGTAGCACACAAGCTAAAAGGCACATGATCTGTCTGCCTTTGTCTTCTTCTGTCTATCCAAAGCAGCACAGTGCTCAGGATATTTCTATTTCCCCCCTAGAAAAGAACCACAACTGGGAAAACAAAGCAGTAAACACAAATTCCACTTAAAAGCAAAGCGCACAAACATATTCATGGAGTCGCAGCTCACCCAGGTTGGGTATCCATCAAATGCTGACTCATGATCCTTCTGCTACCTGATCACACCCGGCGCAGCACTGATCCCAATTACCTCTGTGCTCTGTTGAGTCATTATATTCCTCTACAGGATCTGAGTTTGTTTGTTTCTGGCTCTCTTGTTACTTTCTTTGCTTCAGAGGGCTGCTTCTGGGGTGTGCATGTTTCACACCTTAGAACTGGAAATCTGCTAGTTGCCTTTGGGGGGCATTCTGCCTCATCTTTGTTCATATCTAATCATCTAAACACATCTGTTCTTTATAGTTTCTCTTAATTTGCTACTTTCTGTTATTTATCGGTTCATAGCAGCTTCTTTCTCCATGCAGAATAAGCCTATACAGTATTATTAGCTGGTCATAGCCGCACCAGGGCTGTGTGTGCTGACTGAAGTTTTCTGCGTGACAAAAGTGGCTCATTATGTGAGCTATGTGGCTCACTATGTGGCTCATTATCCTATTTTTATTGTGCACAACTTAAAATATTCTTATATAAAATAACATATCAGCAACAAAATGTTAAAAATCCATACAAAGAATCTGCATAATAGTGGACAATATTAAATACATTTAAGGATACCATTTACCATATCAAATGCTTTTTTTGCTTGTATTGTATTTTTAAACAGGTCCATGTACTGTAAATTGCATTATGTAACAGTGGCAGAGTTATGGAGAGAGCATTAAGGAAGAACATGCTGTAGAGTGCTTTGAGGTTGTTTTACAATGGATTATATAGATTTACAATTACAATGTGAAATGTTTTCTAAATTTCAAAACTTTCTGAAGACTATGAGAAAAACTTTTCAATCAAAACTGAATAGATATAGGACTTAATTCAAAAAGCCAGCTATGATCAACTACATGAGCACTATTATAATTATTATTTTAGTTCAGTTAGATAATGTCATAATCTAAGGCAATTTATTGCCTTACTAATTACTAATACCACAGCATTTGAGCTTTTAGAACATCAGAAACTCATATAAATGAGTTAAATCATGCAGTATTCAGTAGATCTGTAGCACAGAGCATAAAGCTAATGCACTAAGTCAAAGTGAAGTTACAATTTAGTACAAGAGAGTATGGTGATTATTCATTTTTAATTAAATTATTACAAGTTAACTAATGTTATTAATTACAGGTTGTAATTTAATGTTGGTGTCTCTCCATTACCTGTGTAGAGTTTTAATACTGGGCCCTTTTGTGTGTCTCTAAATGGTCTTTTCTTCTTCTTATTATTAATAACAATAATTTTCTTAATAAAAAGTTTATTATTATTTTCTTTCTATTTTTCTGTCTTTTCATTCTTTAACAAGTAAAAATGTTCTAGTTCTATTACCTATAAATGCCAAGTTGTTGAAGGCTGTATTGATAACTAATTTCATAATAATATTAATAGAACTGTAATAGAGCTATAACAGAACATTATACTGCAACTGCAGCTACTACTGCCACGCCTGGTCCTAATGCTGTAGTATCAGAGCAAAATAGGGTCTCTACCAGTAAATCTAGACTGGAATGAATGGAAACAGTATTCCTATTTAAATGTAACAAAAATGTAATTAAAGGGTCACACTTGTAATCACCTATTAGACATATTCAGAGATATTTATGGACTTAAAAAACATCAGATAATATTGTTTCACTTAGCTTAATTAGTCAAATAAGGAGTTCTACTGGGCTTTCAGGTGTCTTGGTTATGGAAACTAGGACATTGTAATTAGTTAACACATATTTTCCATTACTTTGCAAGAAACTGAATGGAAATACTGTATGTGCAAAGAAAGTGGGGTATGAAACTGAAGTGTGACAATGGTACAGAACTTTGACAGGCTTTCCAACTCTCGTGTTCAATGTTACTGACATTTGTTATATCCCTTATAGAGCACACACTAACAGTAGAAATTGACACCTGAACTTATTCACTTATGGAAATTCATTAACACTCTCCATCCTGAATGATGTAAGTGAACACAAGTTAAAGGTCAGTTGCTTACCCCATGTAAAAAGTTAGAAAACAAATACCTTTTGGTGTTTTAATGTTTATGCAATATTGAAGGAGTTATCCAAATGTGCCTCTTTCCAGAAGTGTATTGTACATGTAAGTAAAGTATACAATTAAGAGTATTGCTATTAAGAAATGTTAGTAGACTAAGAAACTACTAAGACTTTCTAAGACTAAGATTCAGTTTAGCACTATGTCAGTGAGTAACCTGCTTTGGTATTCAATCACTGACCATGTTGGCTTTAAAATTGGTAAGTCAGCATTCTGAGTCCACAGATGGCTTCAAGAAGCAATCTGCTTGACTGCAATCCTGAAGATAGATATACAGTGTATGGGCCTACAGTATTTATACAGTACATCTTTCAAAATTGCCATCTGGAGCACACTACTCTGCAGACATTTTTATATACCACACACAGTATGTAAAAATGCAAGAAAACTGCCATTTAAGTATGCTATTTAGACTCTTTTCATTGGATTTTAGTGGAAACTAAAAGGTGCCAGCGACAGTGGTGTAAAAGAGAATGAACACTAAGTAAGGTGATACCAATGAAAAAGAAAAAAAGTCAGAGCAAAGTCAGAGATAATCTCCTCTGTTTCTGTCTACCTACCTCCCTGTATTATATGACCAAGAGGAAGCCAAAGTTACTCTCCTTGTTAATCTTCCTGAACATATCAAGCAACTTGACCCTGAAATTTTCATTAAAATTGTTATACAGTACTTCTTTCAGAGAGAGTGCTTTTTCATTTGCCTTGTGTTACTAAAATGTCACAAAAATGTAGGATTAGTAATATGGCAAGTCACACATTGCGCATGATTTTCCAAAAATTAAACACATTTTCATGGAAAGGATGACAAACAATGTTACTTACAAATTAATATTTTCACTTCTTGAAAGCATCCTCCATATGCCTTTTCTGTGTATGAAACGAAACTTGTCAGTGAATTTTTGCATTTCTTCTCTTTCAGCTTAATGTAACGATGAGGTCCAGATAGAAAGCAGAGGAGAGAAATACAATTTATTGTTTGCTTTATTACAATTGGCTCTGTTCTTCCAATGGGGCATTTCTGTTAGATGTCTAATGGAAATGCAGCCGTGTATCAAATGTGGGACATAGATCCCAGTGCCTGTTTTGTTAGTCTGGCAATCTGATCCTGAGCTAGAGAGAATGGAATATAGTGAAGTGTTAGCTATTTTTCTGTTTACTATTAGACACAGTTAATCCAATAAAACAACACACAGTGTGAGGCTGTCAACTCAATTGAGACACAGTGAGGCTGCTAGTGCAATCAACAGTTCATCATGCCCAATTTCTGGACCTGCACAAAATCTGCTGCTGTTTAATCTAGAGGCCACCCATAGAGAACCTAAATCCATACTTTGGTGTACCTCCCAACACACATTGAGGAAGTGTTCATGACAGGATGGTACAATTTATAATTTCAAACAGTTCTTTTGGTAAAGAGTAAAGGGTTTCTAAAGCATGAGAAGCTAAAGCTATAGCAAGAATAAAAATTCAGTGCAAGACCTACCCTAAAAGTAGCTACTGTACCACACAATGTGGTGCCTCATGAGATGTTGTGCGTCAAGTAATTCAGCAAATAAGCATTACTTTTCTGCTTTAGGATCTCCATTGGTTTCCATTTACTGCATCAATGACTAGTCTGCTGAACAGCAGATGCAGTTTGCCTGCAGTTCTTAGGTGAGTGAGTGTTACCCAATAGACGTAGACATATTGGTGAATTAATGTCTTGATTGGCACTTAAGAAAACTTGGATTCAGTGCCTAAATTCTGCTGCACATGGATTAATGGTTTAAAAAAAACACTGTGCAGCTTCTGCTATGTAACATGTTCTTACAAGAATTACATCAATCTACAGTTGTTGAACCTACATATGAAAAACTGAATGAATTAATCTAATTCACTAGGCTAACTTTTATGATTTAGAAAGGTGGATATTTGCATTCAGAATGGTAAATATGCTGTAGCAAGGCTACAGTTTCAGCACTTCAGAAAGTGAGGAAAATAAACTCATGTTTATTTGTGTAAAGTGAAAAGTATTCAATATAAACTAAATGCATAAAAGACATGTGTTTAGTGTATACACACTAAACATCCTAGATCAATAATATTTATATTATTTTCAGTAGGGGAATTATTTAAAGATGTAAGGTTCAGAATTGCATGATGAAATCCACATAACAAATAACTAGCTTTTTCTTTGTGGAATTCTTTTGAAATTCTGTAAAATCACATAAAACAACTTTGAGAATGTAGCCAAGTTACAGAACAATAAAAACTACATAGTTCCTCTTACAGCTGGAGCAGATCCAGTTAAAATACCATAGGATGTCGCAACAGGGCCACAACACACTGCTCTGATATTCCATACTTGTACAGTTTGTTTCAGGTCTGATACTGCTTGTACTGTATATTACTGTCATGTACTGTAGACTAGGAGTTTGTTCTGTGGGAATCCTTACTACTTGTTAAATCTTCTCAAGGAATCCTGTATTTTATTTAACTTACTTTGATCTATTGAGTAAAAAAAAACAAATTCCTGAAGTCATCCTTTTAAGGCAAACACTTTCATGACTGAATGAAATGTTTTTCCTTCTGCATTACCTAATTTAGATTGGCCGTTCAGCAGACAATTGATGTTTAGCATTTTACATTGAAAAGAAAAACAAAGTGAGATTAATTTTACAGTAGTCTGTATATTTTTTGGATACTACCAGAACCATCTCTCTCTCTTTAATGGACCTGATTGACTTTCATTAACCATTCTTTCAGATTTAAGGTAATGATGCAACATCCGTCTCAACATCTATATTCTACCCCCCTTTTCCCACTATTGTTTTTCAAGATTCCAAATCACTGAATCTGAAAATCACTCAAATTTATTTTTATAAACTATTCTTGTCTCAGTATTGTATACTCTTCAGTCTACATGGAGTGACATCATGAAACCATTATACGCAATGAGAATCTCACACATGTAAATATCTGTTTCTGCATCTGTGTCTTTCAAGACCACATCATAACGTTGGAATCTGTTGTGATCATTCTTTCATCAAAGGAAATTTTGGAGAAAGAATTTAAATACATATCAATGAATCTTGCCACATGTGTTGAGAATCACAGACACCTCCCCACACTACCCTAATATTGGCTGCAGCCTATCTTTTCCAAGTGTTAGGGGCAAGAAAGATTTCAAAAACAACACCTCATGCAGTCTAGTGATTTGGTTGAAATGTTTTGAGACACATAAATAATATTAAAGCAGACTTTGGCAGTATGATGTTATGGAGAGCAAAAGGCATCTTTTTACCACAAGTGTCTTCTCATGCAAAGAAACTTCTTAACTGGTTCCAGTTTAGCAGCAACACTTCTCTTCCACAAGCAGCTCCACTTAAATATTTCTAAGACCCTCGGTGGTTTCCAAAATGTAGGTTCCAATTCTCAGCAAAACTGTTTCAACAAGTACTATTTATTGCTTTATATATTGAAATGCATCTTTTTTCTTTTGTAAAAGCAGAGAATAAGGAAATGACATTTGGCCCACCTACAGAAGTTTCGTTTGCTTTGATGCGAGCCCGCAATTCCTTTTCTTAGAAGCATAATATATTGCAAATCCACACAAGACAGAGAAAAAAAAACTCTTAGAGATAATTAGAGAGATGTACACTGGAAAGCAATAGATGGATGGTTCCAACTACCTCAAGATAGGCCTGCTGAATGTTTTGAAGTGCTTACAGAAATATATTTCAGTTAATTAAAGCATCCAGTCTCATTTTAAATAATCTAGGTGTCCCTACTTCAACAGAGATCAGATACATTCAGCAGAGACGGGACCTTTAGCAGAGACTGGACTGGAATACATGAATCAAGATCTCATGTCTCAATTCAAAATTCAGAATCCTGAATACTTCTGGAAAAGTCAACCCAAACGACTGAGGAAGATCAGCATAGCACAAACAAGTCAGAAGCTTATGCAAAATTCAAGATAGATACTGTAACAGATCAAAGTTTTTTTGTAGCTCAGGAATCCTTCAACAAACTTGACAAGTAGCTTGACAAGGTTCTTATATTAAGAAAATTCTAGGAATCAGAAGAGTCAGAAGCATTGTTTCGAATGACCCAGTGTTTTTTTTTACATGTTTATTTTCTCATGATTCTGTTTTACAAGGTGGAAGTCAACAGGAAGTTCTCAACTTATAATACTGATCCCAGAGTGCCACATTTCCTGAGGGCTTATAGACATCTTAATCTTAAAAGTTATGACTGCTTATACTAACTTGTCAGAAACTACTTTTGAGAAGTTCAACTTGTTTGTAGTGGAATTGTGGTTCATTTCTTGTAGTTAGTATAGTACAGTACTTTCCAGAGGATCCCAAGGTGCGTCACATACACTGTACAGTATAAGACCCACTTCAACCACCACTCAAGTACAGCAGCAGCCTGATTGACAAAGTAGCAATCAATATACAGTACAGCAGATCAAATGGAAAAGTGAGAAATTACTTCGCCAACTGAAGTTCTCCAGAGGAACTTTAGGGAGACTAGATTATGTAGACCCAGAGTGGAAAAGAGCAAGGACTATGTCTTTAACACCTATACTCTTACAAACACTGCCGTGGGACATTAAATGACAAAGCAGTTAGGACTTTTGTTTAACATTTAATCTGAAAGACAGAACATCCCACAGTACACTGTTCCTGGTGGATATATTGGGTCATTGGCTTGGAAATACTGGTCTACCAACACTAATAACCTGTCTTTTCTTTTCCCCCATCCCAATACTGACCAGGCCCAGTTTTGCTTAGTTTCTGATTAGATCATGCTAGAAGTGATAATGCTAAGGTAATAGGCTTGGCAAAGCCCTTGGTGTTGAGGTTTACAGGGCCAAATAACATTTAAAATTGTTTCTTGCAGATATTCTTCACCACACTACACACAGATTGATTGATGTGGTTAGCCGATATTATATGTTGCAGGGATTGCGCATGTCTTTTTAGTTAATTAGCAAAGGATCTGGAAGGTTGTATAAATTCCTTTGTCATTCCTCGCCAAGCTCATTTCTGTCCCAGAGTCAGAAAGCCAGTCTTCAGAACACCTACCATCCAGAAGAATCAGAGCCCAGGAGAGCACTAATGAGCACCATTTGGACCCCTCGTTAAAAACACATGCAGATTTATAGCCCAAAGCCATCCTTTACTGGAGTTCAGCCCCCCACAACAACCACAGCCAGAGATCTCTGACAGAAACTGTACAATCTACAGAACTGACCACCAGTGCCTTGAATGGGTTTACCACATCAAAACTGCAACGGGTAAATCAGTCTTTTAGTAGTTCATATTATACTTACATCTTAAGGAATGTGCAGTTTTATTAGGATACACAATAAATGTCAAACTAGAAGAAAAAGCTAAGTCACTGACAGATGTAGCATCTGAAAAAGTGTTTAAAACACAAGACCTAAACAAAAAAGTATCACCTACTTGAAAAAGGGCTTCATACTCCAACCCTAGTCACTGTTTTTGACTCATTTGAGAGTACTGTATTACATTTAATACATTTTCCCATGGTTAAAATGGGGAAAAAATCTACATTTTAGCCAAACAAATAATCTTGGAAGTTTTATGTACATGCCACAGAAATGTCAATCACAAAATATAGAGTTAAATAAATGTGATTTCCAATATATTAAATATAATTAGTTTACATAATATGTATAGAGTATGTATATATTTCTTAACTGACTAAAGTGAAAATAATCACCAACACACCTTTCTCCCCCAGCTGACAAGGATATTGAAAAGCGATGTTGCAGATAATGAAATTCTTGATAATTCTTTCTTTAGTTTAAATTTAAAATTAGGGTTTACTAAAATATTGCTTCAATTAAATCATAAACCAATGTCTGATTATGGAGGCAAAGGGTGTAGGAGGCACCATCTTTCAGAAGATTTCTTAGATTTCCTGCTTATATTCTCATTCTAGTTTAATTGGCTAAATGATTCTTCTCTTTTCCAATGTTTCTCTTGTGAGGAGAGTTTCTAAAACAAAATGGCTGCATTCTGCCATCCTAGAGATCACTTCATACATGGAAGAGAAGCATTAATTCCACTAAAATGTAAGTAAACAGGAGGGTTGATTTGTGCTTTCAAGACTTTCAATGTGCATAAACAGAAGGACTTATAGCTGAGTTATGGAGGACTGTAGTTAAAACAGACCAATGATCAGTTGGTATAATGTGAAAATGGCTGTGGGCCACTTGAACAACAGGCTGTATTCATTCAAAGATTAAACAAATTAGAAATCCATCCAAATTGTTGGTCATTCTAACCTTGAAAAGCAACTGTTTGTAATTTCATTCCAGCCTGAGAAGACTTCAGCCCTTTCCAGAATCCTCAGCAGTTATTTTATTTTCATGTGGTTTCAACTAAGAGATCTAAGTCATATCACATTTTTGAGATTCTCAATTTGTGATTAAATTAATTTAAGGGGGGCAATAGATACATATGACAGTGCTGTCGCTGAACATATTCTGAAAGTCTGAAAAAAACAACTATGAAAATCCACAGGTTTACACAAGTTTGAAGTCAATGGCTGTTTGGCTGTATTTGTTGTTCTATAAAGTTTGTAGCATTTCTATCCAGGGCGGTGGAGCGGTGGATCTGTGCCTGTGGTTGCCAGTTCAAATCCCGCAGCTGGCAGAGGAATCCCACTCTGTTGGGCTCCTGAGCAAGGCCCTTAACCCCAGCTGCTCCAGGGGTGCTGTACAATGGATGACCCTGCGTTGTGACCCCAAGCCTCTCTCATCCTGTCTCTGTCTCATGGAGAGCAAGCTGGGGTATGTGAAAAATTCCTAATGCAAGAAATTGTATATGGCTAATAAAGTGATCGTATCTTATGCATTCATTTATTATCAGAAAGCAACTTATTCCTGGTATGCATCATGGAAATCCAAAGACTATCCTGGAAGCATAGGACACAAGATGAGACAACATTTTGCACAAGACACCAGTCCATCGCAATGTAAGATCTGCCTAGGCAGCCAAATGACCAGTGAAGTGGACCCTGTACATGATCCAACAGACTAGGAACTAAAGTGACAACCAAGTGACTAAATCCACAGACAATGTCCAAGAATAGGCAGAAGTCAGAAACCAGGATTGCAATCCGAGGAAAAATAACACAAAAAGCGGACGAACTGAAACACAGAGGAACCAGGAGAAAACAATGGAAGAAAGAAGAAAAAAATTATACTGAAGTGAATAGGAGTATTGATTATATAGACCTGAGGGAGAGAAATGTGGAGTCCTAGGAACACTGGTCAGTTTGTGATTGGCTGAGGCTTAACGCAGCCGTCTGCATAGTCTGAGCCTCGGCTGCACAGCCAGGCCAGCAACCAGTGCTTGACTTGCCATCTGATGGCAAGGAAGTGGAACCGCATGTTACGTACGTTTACAGACACCCAAAGACAATTAACAGATATCAATTTACTTCGCCAGCCTGTTTTTGGAAGGTGTGAGAAAGCCACAGGACCTGAAAAAAAACAGGAACACAGGGAAAACATGCAGTCTCCTCACAAAAAAGTGCCTCTGTTCAGAATCCATCCCACTACCCAAGAGCTATGAGGCAGCAGTGTTAACTGCCATCCCACTGTGCCCACCTGTTTTCAGCTTTTAATGTGGCAAAACATAAAAAATAGAAATCTATTAGCCTTGAATAATAAATGTTCCGTGGTTAGCTGAAATGTCCTGTTTCTAAAAGTCTAGAAACTTTTTTCAATATAATAATGAATGATTGAGTTTGGTTTTAATCAGCATTTATCCAACTAGGCAATATAAATGAATGATATTTAAAGAGTAATTATTTCACAACTGGTTGAATCCTGCACTGTAGAAAAAAAACTCAACAAAGCTCCATTCTTTTTGTTTTAGACATTCTTAGCATTGTTTAGAGGCAGACTGTGGCTATTTTAATCACCTATAGCAAAAATAATGCAAAAATAAGTCACTATACTTTATTGTCTTAAATTCTATTGAATGGCTGAAAATTTAGGATCCTACGAACAAAAATCAGAGAGAATGGTTCAAATAATATATTTACATAGTTTTCCACTATGTGCTATTTGCACATTGTGTTTCTCTGTAATAGACAAGATTAATGAAAATAAAAAAAACACTTTCAGTAATTGCAGTGTCTGAAGGGTTTAACTGTGTCTGAAGCATGCATTCCCTGCTGTTTATGAAAGAACCTGGCAGGTCCTTCTAATGCTGTTCTCTTATAAATGTCCACTAAGGTAAATTACCGAGATGCACCTATAAATTCTAATACTCAGTCATAAAAGCTGTGAAAATCAAGAGACGGACTGAAACATATCCACACAGACTTTAATTTATTTGGCCAAATTAAACACTAGATTCTGAGGCTGGTGTACATTGTATAACAAGGGAACAGATAAAATACAATTTCAATTTAAAACAACATTCTGTATTTGGAAAATTCCACATAATTGCTTGAGCTATTTGTCTTGTGTTTTTTGTTTTAAATTACCTTGAAATCATTATATTTTGTATCACTAATAAACCATTTTTTAAATGTTTTAGAATATGTATTTACTGTTATTTTCGGTTACAACATTATTTTCAGGCTCTGTAGTTACTTATCATATGGTGTATCTTTTGTTTCACAATCTGAAGAGTTAAACTAAAAATTCTTTTTGAGGATTTACTGCATCTGCAGAATTTAGCAGTCCCCGTGTTCTAGTTTTCACACAAAATGAATGCTTTTCAATATAGTTTTGAGTTAAAGATCACAATTTGCAACATATGTTTTAAAAGTACAGTTCCACAGAACATTTCATACACATTTATAAGCTGACAGAAGCTGGACAGCTTTCACCCCAGACCTACAGTATGCCAGCACTTCATCACTGTTGCACACTGCTGCACACACTGTGCCAGGAGCTTAGCCAGGTGGGCTCCTGCAGGCCTCTCTTCAAATTCTTCAAACGTTGGCAGGGGGAAGGAGGGAAATGATCTCTCTGTGAGCTACCAGATGTTTTTGAAGGCAATAACTTATTATGGCTCCATTCTTAAGAACACAGGACTGGCTAATGGAGTTTATTGCCAAAAAAGCGATGTCTTTGCAGATGAATGGGACACTGTGTGGTGAGCACATAACAAGTGAAGAACAGTCCTTTTCAGAAAACTCTTCTACTTAGAAGGAAAGGCAACAGCATAATTTATAGGCAAAGCACACAAGAAGAGGTCAAAACCAAACACTACTGTACCTTCCATGATTTAGAGACCTTTAATGGGATCTTGGATTTATTCACAAAAAAGAACCAATTTTGTTCTTGTGAAAAAAAAATTAACTGGACTTAACCTTGTTATGACCTCTTATGCAATGCACAGAAACTGGGTTTACCTAAGGTCTCCTCAGAGGTAGCTTTTTTAAGACTGTATAAAAAATGTTTGACAGGTAATGGTTTTGCCATTTAGTTCATTTGGAACAATATGTAGTGTATGGAATTTGGAATTAAAACTACACTGTATAAAATATCCAGATCTATTGTAACTCTTTACAATATACACAAATGTGTGCACATTCAGGAGTATCAGTGTTATTGTTATAAAAATGTGAAAAAAACAAACAGAAATGTGTCACACAAAAATATTTGTGCATTAACCCATATTAACAGATGATGCCACAAAATATATTTTTTCATGGTCCTGAATATCTACATTTCCAATAAAAATGGAACAATGTTAGTTTTCCATTATAGTTTTAAATCATAACTAATTAATACCGAATGAAGGATTAAAACTTGGCTTTTATTGACTAATATCAATATCCAGTTATACCTGAACTGATTACAGATTTGTAATTAAAGAGGTTGAGTTGACAACAAAAGTTTGGGAGGATTTAAGAAATCACCTGCTCCCTCCTCTGCTTCATGGATCCTGTGGTAGCCCCTGGCCTATTTCCTTATCCTTATGGCCTGGTGGTCACCCTTCATATAGCCAAAGTAAAGATCTAGAAATAGTTATAATCCTTAATCAATGACACCATGGTGTGTCCCTTGATCTAGAAATAGTTATAATCCTTAATTAATGACACCATGGTGTGTCCCTTGAACACACATGGAGTACTGTCAAGTTGTTTTTAATGAATATTTGTCTCAAGAAAAAGAGGAAATGCCTTGCAAAATCTGTGTGTGCTTATGCAAGTTGCAAAACAGAAAAATATTATAGCTCAGTTAATGTAAAAAAGCAGAAGTCAAGAAAGTAAACATTAAGCTGCCATGGTTACATGCATGTTTTGCATTTTACAAATGATCAACAATGCTTTAAAGCCATCTTGCGTAACTTAAGATGTGTATCACTTCTGTGTTCTCCTATTTGTTTTTCTTTCTTTCTTCAACTTTTGTACCTTTTAAACAAAAACATTTTTGTTTTTTCTTCCATTTCTTCTCATACTTCATACACTGTGTAAATGTTTCTATCGGCACCAGTTGAAACTTTTTTTTCTGTTGAGTTTGATTTGTACTGAAAATGTTCTTTTGTTTTATTTTTAATAAAAATCTATATCCTAAGTATATTTAAACTATAATTCAATATAAAAAAAAACAGACCTGAAAAATAAATGGAAATAAAAATGAATATATAATGAGATTATTTTTAAAATATATTAATTTATAACTGTAGTTTCAGTCACAATTACATTTTCAATGTGACTATATATATCTAAGACATAATTGTGGTGTAGTCAGTATTTACTTTATTTATATTTTATTTTGGTGATATGCAAAGTCTCTTGAATATAGGATTTAAGTTTTAGAGAATGAACAGTTAAAACAGTGAGCAAAGCACAGTGTTCAGCCTTCAATTTGTGAAACCTTACTTCAGCATACTTTAAGAGAACTAACACCTAAATCATAAACATGCACATGTTTGGCGAGGTCAGATGATTCAGTGATCTGCTTTGTGTTTCTGAAGGATCAGTTAATCCAATACAAATGTTCCAAAAGTTGGGGCAGTTCAAAATATATGCTCCCAGAGCGGCTTAAAAACACATTTGTTTCCTGGAAGATCTTTGTATAAAGAATCAAGTGCTGATCATGTCAGTGTTCTAGACATTGCTTGTAAAACTAAAACAGACACACACAAATATTTAAAAAAGAGCCTGAAAATACAAGAATGGATAAATCTGAGTACTGTTGAGGCAGTAAAACCCATTCCAGTGCTCAACATGTCATGGAACTGATATTAGCAACACTTAATAGTAAATATTGTTACTAATATAAAATAAGCTAAAATATAAAATTTGGATTTCTGCTTTACTTGCAGGGAATTTTATTCTAAGATCTGGTAATACCCAATGCCATACAAATGAACAGGACTGTTTTCAAAGCATTTTGTGGAGGTATTCATATCACTTTAAAGGTGAAAATCTAGCAAGAGACAATTGGCAGGAAAGAGAAAATCTAGTACTGATGCTTAGTATGATCACAGAATGTACAGTAATAGTACTTCATCTGATTACAAACTTAATTATGTTGTTGAATGCGATTCCCTGGCTTCCTTGAAGAAACAACTGAATTATATCTTCAGAATAATTAGATACTAGCAATCCAAAGATGAGATGAGTCAAACAGCTTCCCTCATTTGTAACCTTTCTTAAAATCCTGTTCCCATAAAAAAAAAATGTAGTATATTCATTTTATGCTGGAGAAGAAACTTTTGAAACTTGACCATTTATTCCAGTTAAACCTTTTAGTATTTTTAGAGAGGATATGCCGACAATGTAACCAGGTGAGACATTACTACTAGCTACTTGATAAACTTGCAGTTTTTTCACTGACTTACTCAAATGAATTACTCAAATGAATTCAGGATGGCTATGGTTTTGCAGTCACTTCTTAGGGACAGATTGTAATGTTAGAGGCATGTTGCAGGGCACAAATCAGAGCCCTTCATAATTCAGATTGTCCTCCTTTAATCTAAAAGAACGAAACTACAAAATAAAGATAATGTACCATCACTGCCTATGAAAGGATATTTTTTTCATTTAGAGGAGCTGTTTCTCAATTATGTTTTTAGGTATCAACCTTTAACTTCAAACATGACAATCTGGTCTTTTTTTACATCACACTAAGGCAGCTCTAAGGGTCTAAGGGTACTAAAGTCTAAGGGTAAATACAGTATTCAGCCTATACAGTAGACAAACAAACTGGCATAATCATTAAAAGCATTTGTTTTATGCATAAATCAGTTAATCTTCCCACTCATACAATACTTCTTACTCAATACTTTCTAAACATTTAATCAATAAAGCTCTCCTGTGTTACACTGTTTTTGCAGTTAAGGATGGATTAAATTAAAACTTCAGTCCAACCACAAACAGAAAATTCAAAGCCCACAACTTTATAGAGCAGCTTTCATTGGATACACAAACTGAAAAACAGAAAGGTATTGATCAAGCGCTGCATTTCAAGTTTGTTTTTGTGTTATTCCCACACAAGAAGTAATGATTTTCATGTTTACTATAACTGTTTATGTTAATTCAAACTGTGCACTGTATGATCCATCCATATTTAAAATATAGTTGGATTGAGGTACAGTATCTAACGGATACATAAGCACAACAGCTTGGCAACAGTTATTTTATCTTATGTAGTAACTATGTGTCACAGAGCATGAGTGAAATAAATGTTTTCAGCACCATCAAAGGCAGACAAAATGCTTAAAATTGATTTAATAAGATGTTTTGGACATTAATTAGTAAATACCTTTCTAAACATTTTTAAACAATAGCCACATCTGACCCTTTGATAATCTTGGCACAGCAATTTCTCTTTATTACAGAGTTTATTTAATCAGGGCTACAGCACTGTAAATACAGTAGAATCTATACTGCTTACTTACTAAAAAGGATAAACTCAACAAATGAAGCAGAAACTGAATGTACTACATTTCTAAAGTGAATTTTGTGCAGAATGTCTTACATTCATTTTAGATTCTAAACTATTTTTTTTAATTCACGCAGTGAATTTAATCAGTGTTTGCTGAAAGTGGGAAAATAAATGAAGTAAATGTTTTATGTGATATGTTTCTAATGTAATTAAAGAAATATATAAGGAACAAATAAAACAATACATCTCTTTATCATACAATACACAAATATATTGAAACTGCTCATTATTTAGCTGAGTTGTTTATTAGTTTATTTTAAAACACTGAGGCTTCAATATGATAACTTTTAAAATAATAAAATGTGTATTCTTATTGTAATTTTCTTATAGAACAATACCTACAGTAACATAACAAATGGAGATATTTTTTTTAAATCCATAGCATTAAAATACAAGTGTTTCTTTGTATACACTGCAATAATCCATTTGTTAGGGATTAATTTCCTTAGCTGAATAGACTGCTTGAATCAATATGGGAAGGAAATACCCATGTTTTTAAATTATTGCACCCCCTGGCCTTACCATGTTCATATAAATCAGACCGTGTCATTAACAGGTCTCTATGCAATTTTTTGGGTTCACTGGAATGCTCCTCAGCACTCGTTTAACATTTCTCGTCGGTTTTTAACTTTCCCCTCCTTTTGTAGGAAGCCAGGGGTCGACGGGGTAATTGGTTCATGCAGATAATGTACTTGCCATTCAAATAAACTCACCGTTTCGCAAGTGAAAAGGTCAGCCCATTCTCAGTGGCTTGAGTTTCTATACAAACAGGAAGAAAGTCATGATGGGTTCATGAACCAGAAAAGCTAGTCTAGTGGAACTGCACCCTGAACTACACTTTGAACCCAACTTTCTTTCTTCTCCGTTTTTTGAATGTGCTGGGTAAAGGTATCAGATGAATACAGAATGAACAGATCTGCCAGACTGTGACCTCCCCAGTGCTCTCCATTTAATGTTCCCCTTTCCCATGAGGCCTTGAGAACCCACCCAACACACAGACAAATGCACACACAGGCTGTCTGAAAGGGTTAATAAGTCTAGTTGTCTACCTGTAGTTTTGTGACAAATTGCATATAGAGTCAGTGATTTGAGCTAAAGTATCTAATTTCTAATTTAGTCTTTTGTCATTAACATGTCAGTAATAAATCTTACAAATCTATGATGCTCCTTCTTTCAGAATTTAAATGCCATGATATCACAACAGTTATACTTTATTCTGACTACTTTCAGCTATGTCAGTCCACAGAATCTTTTGCAGAATTATGTTTTTACAAGTGTATTATTAACTTTATTAATGATCTTTATAAATCCTTATTATATGCTATATAGCCTTATTGGTGCTTTGTCTTTATCCAATTGGATGTTAAATGCTAACTGCCAAGACTAAAATTAAACAGAGGTATTATTCAATATACAATTTCTCTGTGAAATAGGTGACTGAACAAATTTGCCTATTCATGAAAGGAAAAGGAAAAAGGTAGAATGTAAAGATTTTTATTTTAAATTGCTCTTCTTTCCATTGGGAAAACCTAGTATTTACTTATGGTACTGAAAATCTTCTCCCACTAGGGCAGATTAGCTACCTAGTCCTACCTCCACTGCTTTTAATTACCTGCACCTGAAACGTGAAAACCAAGGTACATGAATACTTTTTTTTTCTAAATGAAATATGTCTACCACCAGAAGTTTTTACTATATTATAGCAGGTGGGGTCACTCATTTCAGGAATGGTGGGTACAGGGGCTAGGATGGGCTTGGGAGCTAATTCCCCATTGCTGTAAAGTTATCAGCATCTTTACACCCCCACTCAAGCTCATAACACTACTAGTTGCAGCTACAGTGGTCACAATATACATCTGACCTCGCTAAAGAGGAGGTTTCAATGCAAAAGAAGATATGCCATGAATCTGTCTTTTTGCAATGAGGAATCTGGGATACTGAACTTCATGTTTTTTCTGGATAAATTATTAAGCCTTTTAAACTTTAAATCTGTTTATTTTCTCTCCCACACTTAATTATGTGGTAATACCAACTCCTGTCACTCATTTTGATGGGTTTTGTCATATCAAAAATGCTTTTGGAGATCGAATTGGAGCTTGCACAAAAGCATGGCCATTTAGACACACAATTAGAGCAAAGCAAAAAGAAATGTGCTCCATGCAAAAAAAAAAACAGATTTTCATGATTAATGGACTGAATGCCTTACATTTCTAGAAATCCTGGTGAGATTCCCAGTTTGCCTAGTTTTTTAATGGGGAAAAAATGTACTGACAATAAAACATCAATAAAACATTTAAAAAGGCAAAGTAACCCAAGTGAGCTGGGAACTCACTAGAAACAGCAATAACTCTAATAATTAACGAAACAGAGATACAGTACTGCATATACAGTAGGAGACTTTGTTGATCCACTTCTGGATGAATTCTTCCCTAAGACTCTTCCATGAACATTTGCCTACAGCTATCTTTGTCCAACTTGCTATTGCAAACATAATGATTTCACCTTTTAATTTTACATGTGTCCTTGTTATTTTATGCCTCTTGGAAACTAGCTCAGTATTTCCTTGGTCCAGAGAATGTCTGTTCTATGTTTTATGTGTCCTACCCATTGCCAATTCATTGTTTTCCTGATGTCACATGCCCTTTTTGGGTGTTCTGACCCAAGCATAAAGTGTTAATTGTGTGTTGTTTGGTGATATCAGAGCGAACACTTTTGAGCACTCTTGAATTCTTATAAATGGTGCTGATTAGGTTAATTTAGGCTTTATCGATGTCTGTTTTTTAAACATCTAAAGCAGGTGCTGTGTACAGAGTGTGAAATGCTTTCTCATATGCAGTTGATTCAATAAATGCCAGTGTTTCAATGATTGTCCAACTTGCTGACAGCTCAGTGTGTTATATCCAGCACTGAATCCTGCTTGCTCTCTAGGGTGGACAGAGTCCAGTTTTTCTTTGAAGCCTTAGCGCACATCTTGTTGCTAAATGTCAGCTAGCTGTACTGTATGTTTTTATTGCTGTTCTTGTACAGAAATGTCAATAAGGTATTGCTCCTATGACCTGGAAATCCCCTGCCTGTAAATACCAGGAGATGGTGTAGTTTGATGGGATCTAGTTCTGGCTCTATTCATGCGGAGTGATAGACAATTAAAAAAAGTTCCAGAAGTTCCAATGAGTTAACTCACGTGCAGCTTTATACAAATGTTTTTGGCCTCTCAAATTTGAATCAGTGAAACGAATAATTCTGCAATCGTCGGGATTGCTTTTCCGCGTTAAAAGTCATTTTCTAATTTCTAGAAACACTTTAAGAAATAAGCCACTCTTAGAAACAAGACTGAAACGAAATAAATTCATTAGTAAATTTAAATTCTGTACAGTTGCTGAAAAAAGGAGTTAATAAAATAATGGCCTTCAAGCGGAACATGTTTTTAAAATTCCAAAAATAGCATTTTCAGTCGGACTTGTAATGTAAGTGCACCAGACAAGGCGGAAGTACGGAAGTAAGAAATTAAAGGGGTTTCAACATGGCGGAGGTAAGGGAGGGTTCTAATTTTGGTCTTAGTTTATTTTATTTGGTTAGAACGGTTGCGAATAAAAAAATAGAGAAACCCTTAAAGATACAGTATATTTTTAAAATATCCATGTGACATGTTAAAGTTTTTGTGTGATGTGTCAGTACAGCGTTTTATGCTGCAGCGTGTTTACAATGTTACTTGCTTTTGAAAAAACAAAGCACAAATCTTGTAATCGATAAAGTGGGGGAGAAACACTTGACAGTTTCTGTAACAATCTACAACTTTACTGTTCAGCTCCTATAAATTATTGTAAGGAAGGTCGGTTAGGATATTTCATTAAGACAAAAGCTGTCTGCGATCAGTTCAACACAGCTCTTCAGTAACTGCTTTGTCCAAGAGAGAATTCGCCTTGTTTCTTCTTGATAGTATTTAATCAAAACAAATGGACAGCATTTTATAGTGTTAAATGCATGCTTTTCAACTACGTCATTGTTTAAATGTATTTGCTTGGAGGGTAATGACAGAATTTTTAAATACAAAAATGAAATTTTAAAATGCATTTCTTCTTTAGACAACTAACGTTTTTAAATGAGTCGAGTAACAGTGGGAAGTATGAATGAGGAGCCGAAAAGTGAAGCTAAATTAACAATTTACTAAAAGCTAAACAAATTTAAACAGAGAAACCGTTTGTTTTTAAAACAATATTGATTCAATCGACTTAGACTAAAAGTGTCTTATTTTAAAAGTACCTGCTACAGGACATTTTAGTATGGAAGAATTTAAGAAAAATCGTGAATGTATTAGTAGGACAAATTAAAACCTGCTTAAATGTTTACAGGTGTTTTTTTTTTGTCGTTTCGATTAGTTACAATCCGCGTTATTTTATTTTTAGCTAGTTGAAGTGTTGTGGGGTTTATGTTTGAGTTTGTTTAAAGATTATACAGTTTTTTATATCAGTTCTCTTATCTGTCCACAAACAAAATCAGTCAATCAGAATGAAATATTTTAAAATGAACATACATTTTAATAATGTTCAGTGAATGTCTAATTCTTGTGTTTTCAGTTTTTAATTACGTCTTAATAACAAACAACATGAATCATTGCCGTATTCTAGATGGGATAGTTTTGTGACACTATCTTCTCCTTAGAAGACAATCTTAAAATGTCTCTTGTGAATTGGAACAAAAGTCTATTGCGGTATTATACAGATTGTGTTACATCCTCTCTGGCAATGCACAGGACGTCTGCCTTGTTCATTATGCTCTTAGTCGTCACTCAGCTTCAGCAAAGGTAATACTGATGAGTCAGTGACTAAAGTTGTATTGACTGACATGAGATCTTGGGCAAAGCATTTTTATTAATCCTGTATACTCTGTGGTGCATAATTGGCCTGACCAATACTTTCTTCTGGCATTTAGATACACACATTTAAGTGCTTGCTAAAGCATAATGACTTGCTTAGCAGGCTTCTTAATGTGTGCAGATACTGTATATCACTGTTAGCGGGGAAAATCTGAAGCTGAGGTATCTGTGGTATCCTGCACAAGCAGCAGGGAATTAATAGGTACTCTCTGGGAGCTTTGTAATCGTGGAAAAATAGCATGTGATGATCAAACTAAACCCTGTTATCTCAGAATAATGAACAAAGAAAGGTTTTGTCAGCAAAATGCGTGTACAAATTCAAAGAAAATACACACATTGAAAAACTAGTGCAGAAGTGCTTAGACTCTCCTAAGTCAGTACTTGCTGGAAGTAGCTTTAGAAGTAATTGTTGCCATGACTTTTTGGATAAGTCTTGACTGCTTTGTTCGGTCCTGTTTGCCCACTCTTCAAGAAAAATTGCTCCAGTTTGACAGTATTACTGGGGTTTGTTGATGGAGCACAATCTTCAAGTTTTGCTATATATTTTCTGATTCAACTCGGGGTCATTGTTGCAGACTTTTTTCTGTAATGATGTCTTTCTTTTCACTCGCCAATACAGGACAGCTTTATATAGAATCTGGTATATTGTCAATATGTAAAGTTGGTGTTCATACACAGAAGTTTGTAAACCATTTAAAGTCAGTGTTTGTTTCAAAGCAGCATCTCTAACCAGTATGCAACTAAGGTCCAATGGTATGAAACGCATTCCACTTTGTGATTATTAGCAACTTCGATTTTTTTGGTAAAACTTTCCCGATCTTTTCTTCTACTTTATTCTTGACTTGTTTGGAAAAGACCTTGGTCTTCATGGTTGATTTGATGCAGTGTATTGAAAAGTGCTTGAAATTCAATATCTAAATCTGCAGAGACTGATGCAATAACTCTGAAGTCAAATTAAACCACCATTACACTGATTTTCTGAATTTTCTGACTAATTGTTAGAACCTGAATTCATTGCCGTTTATCATAGAAAATATTTTGAATACTTACACATTTGAGAATCTTCCTATTTTCTTGGAAAATCTAATTCTATTTACATATAACAATATTTTGTAGCTTAATCAGTTGGGATGGATTGTGCACAGATTCTCAATTTCTCAAATATTTGAGACTAATATTCTCAAAGTACTGTTTGAAAGTGTCATGATTGCAGGCTTAGATTACACACAATGTAGAAACGTTACGGGGGGCATGTACTGTAAATGTATGGATTCTACTAAATGTGGTTTTAAATGTGTGCTACGAATTTCAACACTGGAATTTGTATTAGAAGAAAAACACTTAAATTCTTTGCCTGTTTTTAGATAAAATGTCATTCCAGTCTTCAGACATGTAAAATTAGATGTACTAGATCTTTACTCAGTACACTGACACATTGTATGCTTTCTTAAAGTCTCTTTGTAAGGCTTTTCCAGTGCATACTGTACTTGGATAAAAGCACCATTGTTGATATTGTTTTATTTTTGTAAAAATAAACAGTTACAGTGACGTGGCATCATGCATTAGAATTCAACGCCCGTTTAAGGTTATAGAGCTGAAAGTCTTTCCTTTTAAAATAGTGTTCAGTTTTGGTCCTCACAGTGCAAAAAAGTATCTTGCTGCTTCAGAATCCATTTAGAGAAGAGCAGCTAGGAACATTTCTGAGATCAAAGGAATGTCTTAAGGAGACAAGATAAAATATCTAAGCCCGATTCTTTTTAGCCTTAAAAAGAGTTCCTCAAAACTCTTCCACAAAGTCAACCTTATGGATTTAGTCAGAATCAACAGTAAAAGATGAACCATGGGGAACAAATGGAAACTAAAGCAAAGTGTATGTCAAAGTGAGAACAGGTGCAATTACTTTGCACAAAGGATTGTGTGAATTTCAAGCTACCAGCCATATTGTCTTAGCCAGTGTCCTGTTTTTTTTTTTTTCAAGAAACAGCTGCGTGATATCCTTAGCTAGATCAAATGGCCTGCTTATGTTTGCAATCTTTCCAGTACCTGGGTCAACTGGTGCTATTGTTAATCCACTGTATCACATTATTGTGTCATTTAGGTTGCCACGTCTGTTTAGAAGGATAGTCTTTGATGGCTTTTTAGGTGCTTCAGGACTTCAAAAGAAAAATGTTCTAGGGCAGAATTGGTCTATCCTTTTCCTCAAGGTTTGCAGTGAGTTTCGGACTTCAGCTTAAATGAGCATTCCAAAATTTGACACCCAAAGAAGGCTCCACAGCCAAAATGTTGTTTCTTTTCTTCTGTTTACAGCATGGAATAAACCTTTACTTGTTCCTTTGCAGCCTACGCATGCTGACACAGCTACCTACATAAGCTATTTCAAAATTTGTCTGATTGAAATATTTAAGAGAGATTTGCTTGGTAAGGTCTTGACCTTTTAAAAAAAAATGTTTCCTCATATTTGGAAGTTATTAATTGCAGTTCATCACTTCATCGTACTTAGTACAGGAATGTTGAAGATGGTGCCTGCATCCTCTTTAGAGGGCACTTCTTGTCAGGTCATCTAATTCTTATCAAAACTGTGAACCTATAGTGTCAGAGAGGCGTCTGGTTGTTTTACAGATGCAAATTGCCAAAAAAAAACATTGATTTCTCAGGTGCTTGGCAAGCTACAAGTAAAGGTTTATTTCATGTAGTTCAGGTGGGTAGCTGCGTCAGCATGCGTAGGCTGCAAAGGAACAAGTAAAGGTTTATTCCATGCTGAAAAGAGAAGAAAGAAAACAATATTTTGTCTGGGAGCCTACTTCGGGTGACGAAGCTACAGGACTTGCATGTTATGTGGAAAGCCCAATCCACCCAACCCCAGTTGTGTGCTGCTGTTTTGGCGAATCCTGAGTGTAGTGGTAAATCAGATTTTTTTGTTCAAATTTTAAACCAAGGATCTCTGGGCTTTAGTACCTAAACTGTGCTTTGAAGAATTGACCTCAGTGGGCAAGTGGGCATCTGGATGTGCATCTGGGCATCTGGATGTGAATGGATTCCTTTTAATTAGAGAGTTGGTGCTATGCTGAAAATCATGAAAATCTTGCTTGTATTCAAACCAACTTAACCTTGTAGACATAACTTTGTCATTGAAATTCAATTCAATGACTTAAGGTTGAAATAATCCTTGAAATTCTATTGAGGAATCCATAAGCCAAATTTGAAACTTGTGATCTCTGGATCTTTGGATCCAACCTGTGCTCTAAATGGAATCCTCATCTAATTGAGCCGAACAGGAGCTGGCTTAGCTAGATATTCCTTTGTATGCGTCAGTGCAAAGACCAGACAGTGTTGAGTCTTGAATTGCTTTGTGAGTCAGTGGTTGTTCAGTGCTCCTTCGAGTTTCCTGGTAACTGTAGCTCCCTATGGCCAGACATTAGAAGATTTGCTGTGATGGGATCATGGTTTTTCTGAATATTTGTGTTGATTTAGCTTAGATTTCCTCCCTACTCTACCGTTAGTCAGATGTAACCTCTTACTCATTATAATATGAAGCAGTTTTTTTTGCTAGGAAGTAGTTTAGGTGTATACAGCTTTATATATAGTCTCTTGTACTGTCCCCCAGTGATATTCCATTTTGTTGAATTGCACAGGAAAGATTACAAAAGAAGGAGGCATTTTGGACATCATCAGCTTTAACCTTCGAAATTCCTTAAGCATGTTCAATCAGAAAAGTTAGGTTTACGGAGAGATTACATTAGGAAGTACCTCACATTCCAAATAACACTGGACTATGTTATTATCTGAATACCCGCAGAATGTGTTAAGTGGTGGAGATCAAATATTCTGTTCTATAAGTACACAACACATCCCCACAGTTTTTTTGGCTTTTTAAATCAGTTGTTAAAAGTTTTATTTTAGCAGCCCTCTTTTAGATTTTAGGATTGCGGTATAGTTTCTGGGTTGTAAGTGCTTGAGGCTGTTTGGGTGCTATGTAAGCGAATTGTCCTTTGTTGTACCTAGCTGTGGACCTTGTGTTTGTATGGTAAGCTGTCTTCTTCAAAAAGACCACTGATTACAAGAGAACAAGCATGAAAACTTTAATCTTGACAATAACACGGTTACAAGATGACTGCACTAATGAGCAGAAATGCTGGGTGGTTGAATTTTTCTTCTTTGCTTTCCCCCTTGTAAACAAACAGTGAGAGAGTACCAAGTAGTTGCCTGGCAAGACTTTTGTTCTAATCTACTGACTTCTTTACAGAGACTTGTTTAAAGGCTGCATTTTTTCACAGCAATTTCATTAAACATAGAAACATAAAAAAGCATATAGTGAACATGTTGTCTGGCTATAGTAATTACTATGATAAATTAATCAATGTATTTGGCAAGAACTTTAAAAAGATTAAGTACTTGATAAGTGGAGGCATGACCAAGAAAAGAATAAACCTACAAAAAGATCTTCAGTTCTGTTCTCTGATACAAGTATATGTAAATTAAACAATTTTATTGATGAAATTGATTAATTTCAATCAATTTGTACAACACTAGCTTTTAAATGGTGTATGTAATTCCTTCTGTACAAAGTTAGAGAGTGCTCCGCAAAAAGTCAAAATATTGAACGTACAGAGAAGAATGAGACTGTGAAACTGTATGAAGAGCATTTTTTTTGTAATGGGAAAGAGATGGCACACAATATGAAAATCCAGTTCATCTCTAATATAGCCCATAAACCTAATCCTAGGAAATCCTAGGAATCCTGGCCTAGGTGTGTTTTATAATTAAGATATCTCTAATCTCTGGCCTAGGCTACTTTAAAAATGGATTGAATTTCAGTCTGTACACAAACAAAGAATGGTTTCAGTGTTCTAGCAGTTACACATTTAAGAATTTAAATTCCTTCATTTGTCCTTCAAAAGGCAATGAAAGTAAGCAATTCACAGTTCCTATAGCTAAAAATAAATACATCATGCATATATTCTAAGTTCACATCCTTACAGTGTCTCTTCTACACACTGGCATTGCTCTTGGATGTCTCGTCAGTATTCTGCTGGCCGCTCATCATCGCATTCTACTGACTAATCAGATGAACTCTCATCTTATAAGATGCTTACTGCTCTTTTTGCTTTTTCAGACTCACAGTCTGCAGGACATGAGGCAACAAGCAGCCATTGCTGCCAAGGTGTTCATCCAGAGGGACTACACGAATGGCACCCTGTGCCAGTTTCAGACCAAGTTTCCCACTGAGCTGGAAAACAGGGTAGGAGAACACTAATCATTGTGTTATGAGCATGTATGTAAAAAAAAAACTGCAAATCAAGAAGGTATTTAGAAAAATAAACATCCATTCTTCAATTTACAGTAACCACTTTATCCTCAGACAGTCACATTGAGCCACAGTCTAACCCAGTACGTACAGAGCTCAAGGCAGAACGTCACCTTGGATGGAATGTATATTACCCAGTGAAAAGCCACACGGACGCAGGAAGAATAGGAGTGCTACCCAGCCATGTTTCTGAAGCCGATACCCTAGCTTCTTTCAAGGATTGGCTGGAGGAGATCTTTGGATCAGTCAACTACCAAATGGGTTAGATGAGCTAAATGGCCTCTTCTTGATTATGACCTTTATGTTCTTATGTTCTAACTAAAAGATGAGTTTATCTCTATAATGTGGTGGGTTTCAGAATTTCCTGTTTTGGTATTGCTTCAATAACCAATTATCTGAAACTATAATAATCCTTACACTTAAATAGCACTTTTCTGAACACCCCACTCAAAGCCCTTTACAGGTAATGAGGACTCCCCTCCACCACCACCACCACCACCAATCTGTAGCACCCACCTTGATGATGCAACGGCAGCCAAAGTACGCACATTATGCTCATCATATTTTGACTCTCAATGGGGACGAGAACAGAGTAATGAAGCCAATTCATAAATGGGGTTTATTAGGATGCCATGATTGGTAAAGGCCAGAGGGAAATTTGTCCAGGACACTGGGGTTAACACCCCTACTCTTTTCGAGAAGTGCCCTGGAATTTTTTATGACCGCGGAGAGTCAGGACCTCGGTTTTACATCTCATCTGAAGGACGGCATCATGTTATAGTATAGTGTCCCCATCACTATACTGGGGCATTAGGACCCACACAGACTGAAGGGTGAGCGCTCCCTACAGGTCTCACTAACACCACTTTTAAGCAGCAACCTTAGCTTTCTCAGGAGGTCTCCCATCCAGGTACTGACCAGGCTCACACCTGTTTAGCTTTAGTGAGCTACCAGTTGTGAGTTGCAGACTGATGTGGCTGCTGGCTATAAATTCGTAAGTTGAATTAACTGAACTTTTGTAATACCACGAATGCTCATTATGGGACGGCTTGATGCAGCGTAACACCCACCTACATCTGTACATCGTTGAACGAGTACCTTTTCAGAGTTGTTTAGAGTGCTGTATTAAGGAGCACCAGTTTATCGGACAAGTCAAGGACAGATGGAGCACTGTTTGCTAAATATCTTGGCAACAGTATATACAAAGCAGGATATTTCAGGAACTAAGGAACACAGAAAACAGTTCTAAAAATATTTAGTTAAAATAGATAATTCAAAACTTTCATGTACCTTGAGCAATTAATAGAAGAAAAGCTGACAAAATTGAAAAATTCCCATGTCTTGGAGATTGGTAATTCCAGCCAAGGCAGTGCCATCTGATGAGTTCATATGATAATGCAAAAGCTTAGAACTGCCTTCAAAGGAATCAAAAGGGTTAGACGCAGGTCCTCAGTGCATATTATTAAATATTAGAAGATCTGTATTCTTCAGCACTAGCAAAGATAAAACATGAAATGCTGTTCCCATCCCCTGTGTGGGTGGTCTCTCCAGAAGGAGAGCAATATTGGGGAAGTTCACATAAGGGCTGCAGGGATACCTGCTCAGTGTTTAAATGATGAGTTTCTAGAGTTGTTTGACAAGTACTGTTCAACAGCATAGAAAAATGAACCCTGAGAACTGTACACAGACCTAAAACAGTATTGCAAACAGGAAGCATTAATATAGCTGCATTTTTCTCTAAGAAGAGGTTATTTTCCCTGTACACACCATTGCAAGTACTTTTCATTCCCAAATGTAGGACTCCATCATAAAATATTCTTAACCGTTATATATTCCATATTAAGGTCATTTTACAGTATGGTGTTTTCAAGTCCAAATGATGGTTTAATTAGTGATTAATATACTTAATATGTAAAAAACTATATTTTAATCACCTTTTTCCCTCTCTTAAGAACTAATGTACTTTGGAATCTTAAAAGATTGCTTTTCCATTGGATATGTTTAGTGTTTGCAGATTTTTACCTTAATATTTATTTTTTTTATGTCCTGTCTCATTTGATCTTTGTAGAAATAGAAAGTATTTTTTTTAGTTAAACCCACTGGCTCAAGTCCAGCAAAAGCAACAAGGGCTATCAGAATATTCAGGGCAGCCGTCAGAGATCTCATCTGCTTACAAGCACAATAGTCTATGAATTTTTAAATCATGGGCTCAAAAACTCTAAACATACTAAAAACCATACAATGTTTTTTTTATTTTCTGTGTTCAGTTTGCACATATAAGACTATTACTAGCTGAACCTGTATTTTCTAAATTATTTCTGCTCCTTATAAGAACAGTGAATCTGCAGTATTTTGAGTTCATTAAAGTAAAATATGGCTTGAGTTTTGATTAATACCTGAGAGCACAAATGGAGAGGAAACCAGAAGGCTGTCTAGTCTGGACTTTCTTCACTTTGCAGGAATGTCACCACTGTAGGACTTTTGTTTTAGCAAAACTTTTAAACATTTAAAAATGAATAGATAAAACAATAACATGACTTAAAATACCTACCACAGGCAAAAGTCTAGAAGTGCAAGTTACAAATGGGTTGTAATAGAAACCAGTTTTTGATTAAAATTTAAAAAACGTTTGGTTGCAACATCCTGGACCTTGAGTTGACACCCACTCGTCTCTTCAGCTGGCATTCGTGTTTTTGTTTAGTTTTGTAATCTTTGATATAATGTTCTTGTATTTATATGCTTTATTAAACAAGAGGGGGAGCTTCCATAATCTAAATGTGTTACCAGAAGTAAAGGCAAATATGCAGTGTTTATATGACCGCAATTGAAGCTGTAATAAATATAGAAAAGATTAAATTCACTTAACACTCTTGCAACTATATTAATTTTGTTTACATTTTCACACACTTAAGTAGCCATGATAGTTTTAGAAAAAGTCTCATTCCTACCTGGCCATATACAATTTCACTTTACTGGCCATATACAATTTCTTGTATTAGGAATTTGTAATTTTGCAAACCCCAACTTGCTCTCCATTAGACATACAGACAGGGAGAGAAGCTTGGGAGCAGAGCACAGGGTCAGCCATTTATATGGCGCCCCAGGAGCAGTTGGGGTTAAGAGCCTTGTTCAGGGGCAAAACGGAGTAGGATTCCTCTGCTGGCCACAAGATACGAACCGGCAACCTTCCAGCCACAGGCGCAAGTCCTTAGCCACAGAGCCACCACAGCACCCTAATCAATAAGCAGTGAAATCATAATTTAACATTTATGATTATTAGTGATCATTTAAATCATTTAGTGATCATTTAAATGTTATGGAATGGTTTTGACGAAATACTAAAATGTTCTTTTATGATTCTTTTATACATAAGTTATGAGCAGAGACTTTATATTATTTGCTGGCATTGTGTACACTTTGAAAACTTATTTTTTCTTTATTCTTCGTAAGTATTCTGGATTCAAATATTCAGTTTTAGCCCTGGGTTCTTAAGAAGCCAAGGAAAACTGGTGCATCTTTCTGATTTGTAGATTCCAGAAATGCTCTCTTATATTGCAGCGGCAGCGTTCACACAGATCAAAAGAGGAGACTACAGCTAACACCCAGTCAAAACACTCCCAAAGGTTCATATCTTAAAATGTCAATTCCTTTAGCCAACGTCTCATCCCAAAAGTTGGCATTACTTGAAGCAAAAGAAAATTACTGGTTTTAATTTTCCAGGCTTTTATTTCCCAAGCAAGCGCGGAAGCGATTATTTTATCCTTGTGTTCTTCAGTGTCTGTGCCATGATGCTCTTTGAATCAATTTCAGTAAAACAATCACTTCTTTGTCGATAAGGACTCTGTTTTTTTTTCTTAACAAGCAAGCCAGTACACTGTAAAACCCCTTCCTCCCTCCCCTAAAAATATTTTAACAGCTTTGCCAAAACACAGAGAATAAAGTGAAAACATGCAGTGAAGAAACTGCCAAGGCATCCTCATTATTTCACAGCCAGTGTGGGATTATTTCAATACAGCATCTTGTTTTTCGATTCTTGAATTGCTGTCATCTGACCTGTATTGTTACCCCCCAAAAAAGAAAAAAGAAAATAATTTGTTGGCATTTGTTGTGAAATGCCTAACTTTCATATGGTTCTCAGTGTAATCAAATTAAAGTAAATGTAACATATCTTAATGCTCCTCTCCTCTTATGTTTCATACAGATCAGCATTTTTATTAAAGGCATGAGAGTATATAACATATTTTGTCTAAAAATGGATTCCTGAATATAAGTATAAAAGAAAAGGTTTAAGATGGAACCATGAACCTTATCTTAGTCTGTATATAGTGTAGATCAGATTTGTTTCTACTAAATGTAGTTTACTCCTTGCATTCCAGTGTATGCATTGTTTCCATTGTGATATTTTGATGTGTGCTTTGTGTGATTTTAGATTGACAAGCAGCAGTTTGAGGAGACAGTAAGAACACTGAATAATCTGTATGCTGAGGCAGAAAAACTAGGAGGCCAGTCATACCTGGAGGGCTGTCTGGCCTGCCTCACAGCCTACACTATCTTCCTCTGCATAGAGACACATTACGAAAAGGTAGGTGCAGCTGTGCTAGAGATTTACCACTGCACAAATTTCAGAGATTTAAAAAGCGTGAAGTAGTTTTGTGTTATGAACCAAGAAACGTATCATACATATGACATCATGTCAAGCCTGGTTAAAATCAAGAAGGGAGAACACAGAGAGGAACTAATCTACCCTGTTTATCAAGAAAACAATACGTTCATGCCATTGGTATGTTGGAGGCTGGATGAAGTCAGCACACTGTCGTTCGCTAAAAAAGTTATTCTTTGCAGGCATGATGACCACACGAGGCCCAGGGCTCAATAATGTTCATAGAAATGACAGAATAAGGAGGTATGAATATCACCTCAGGTGGACTTGTCAACAGTAGTGCCGAGTCCTGTTTAGTGATGAATGAAGCTTTTGAGTTTCACACCTGCTGGTCTGGGGAATGGCACAGGTCCTTGGAACTCCTTTGCTGAAACATTTTATAATATTAATCATCAGCAAGAATAACCTCCAAAGACAAATGTTAGTCAGTGTAATGAATTTACATATGTCATAACTGCATTTATTTTAAAAAATATATTTTTTTACATACATTTATATTGTAGTCATAATGGTAGTTATGTTGTAATTGTTTTGTTGGATCCTCTTTTAGATTTATTTAAAACCTTTCCTAATATTTTTCCTCTCCCATTGTGAAAATAGATCAGTAGATGCCGTATTTTATTAAAATGAAAGATCTTTCTGTTTCTATTTCAAATAATCATAGATTTACCGATGAGCTTTTTTTAGATATGTGCTGCAATAACAAAATGTTATGAAAGTCCTAGAAAATTATGGTATGTAATTTCTTGTTTTCTCCGTGAGTTGTTGGATGAATTGTAAGACCCAAAGCGTAAGTCTCAAACTCGGCATAGATGGACCTTAAATTTATAAAACAAATTTAGATGCTCTGCATAAAAAAGACCTGGGCTTTATTTTCTTTTGAAGCCGTGTTCACTAAAAATATCCTGTCAAGAAATCAGATGCTTGAGTGTACCTTTTTACCAGCAAGAAATTTAATGTGCAACGTGGACCTTGACAATCCATTGTCCTCCTCATTAAATTTAAGATGACATTTAAGCTGAAACTGGAATGAACTTTCGTAGGGAGTGGTGATACACAGATTGTTCTGGTCTCACAGTGCCAGTTGCCAGAGGCTGGGCACAGAAGCTCTTTATTCATGAGTAGTCATCCAGTCTGGGCAATGCGAAGATCTTTCAGTGATTGGCTTGTTAGCAGAGACCTGACCTATCACGTTTCTCTCATGGCGGTCAGGTTGTGGGAGGTGCACTGGAGTGCAACACTGAGTCCAGACGTTGCTCTTGGCTACCTCCCAGATGTCGTCTTGGTTTCAAATGATTGACAACATGCTGATGGAAAGATAACCAGCATTACTGCAGCTCGGATTCTTAATGGAGGTCTAATATTAAGCAATTTAGAGGCTGCTGTAACTGAAAACCCTCCACCTTTAAAAGGCTATTACTAGCAGGTGGGTGGATATTGACGACGTGGGTGTCAAGAATTAAGACCTAAATCTGGATTTTGGAAGCATCAGATTTCCTTATAAACATTTTCAACCAAGGTTTAATTAATCTGGATGCTTAGTCTTTTGTGAATATTTTTTTTCTTTTTTCCACTTTTTCATCCTTGCATTTTATACAAAAGTGATTTCAGAGCTCCTTTGAGAAATTGGAGTATTATTGGGCACCATCTGTTGGATGGTGACTTAACACAATGCTTAATTTATAAAGGAGAAACATTAATACTTACAATCTTGGTCTAGTCGAGACTTAAAAGTTTGGCATAATGTTTCTTCTGGTATACATGTGTGCTGATATGACGTGTGTTTCTAGCTTTGCATATTAACAATATGTACTTTGTGACCCTTTTGTGGGTTGGGATTAAAACACTTTTCAGTGCAGACAATATATGAATATTATGCAGCAGTTTAGGGGTAATGATTAGGGATTTGGACTTACATCTGGAGTGTTGTGTGTTCAAAATGAGTGGGGCACTGGCACTGTATGTGTGACTAATGTATCACTTGGATAGTTCCATTAAAACACCTGCTGTATACATGATACTGCCGAGGTCACCATTGTTATCAAGTTATCAGTTACTTGTTCTAAGTTGACATGCCATATTAATTAAAGGGTTTTTAAAATTGTGGTATGTTTACCTACAACAGATTGTGACCAGCATATACCCATGCAAAAATAGGAGTATAGTTAATGGCATGCTAAACTGGCATCAATATAAGTGATCTTTCTTTAGTGCCACTGTTACCCTTCATACTAACTAATTGCAAAGAGACCACTATATGTTTATAAGGAATAAAAAACTGACAAGTAATAAAAAACTAGTGTCCACTTACTCAAAGTTAAACAAGGTACACTAACTGCAATTTTAAAACAAATGTTTTTTTAGTGTTGATTTTTCAAGGCAGGGTACCTTCATATACTAGATACTTAACATTCTTAATTGCAGTATTTCTTAAAATAAATAAAGTTCACTTTTTATTCTTTTAATAAAAATATGACAACTGAGTGAATAGCATGCATTAGACTTTTTACTTCACAATCAAAAATCTGCTATATGGGAATTTGTTTACTACTGTGGATGTAGAAGATGTGTGTTTTTTTTTAAATATGGATTTAGAACACTAATCCTTTGAAAGTTGAAAAGGTTGATGTCATGAACATTGTATTATTAAAGAACCAAGCACTGGTTTTCCATTTTGTTTTATAGGCAGTGACAAATTAGACTGTAGTTGTAATTAATTTCTGGAGGTACAGACCCATACTTTTTACATGTCAGCCATTTAGAAATATGGAGATTAATTTGTTCTTGACAGGCCAAGCTAGCATCAGTTTTATGTAGAAAACATTTACATGTAAGGTGAGAAGAACATATAAATGTATCCAGTAGAAACCTGTCCAGCGTAGGGGAAAGTGATGCATTAAATCCACATTGGAGGAACTCAACATGATATGTAATAAATAGGGATACATGAACGTGGTCGGGTATAGTTACCTAAAAATAAAAGGCTTCCAAGAGAAGATCTCCCATTTTCTCTCAATAATTAGGGACAGTGTAGACTGGAAGGAAAGGCTGTTTCTAACAAATTTCCATTTCTCTTGAAGGTTCTGAAGAAGATTGCCAAGTACATCCAAGAACAGAACGACAAGATCTACGCACCCCGCGGCCTGCTTCTCACAGACCCTATAGAGCGAGGACTGCGAGTAGTATCCTTTAATTTATCACTGCAGCTAGTCCTTGTCAGAACATGATCATTCATGCTGCACCTCACTAAAATGAACCACTGCGTCATTTTGAGTGACTCATCTTTGGCTCTGGCCATGTTTGGTGCATAGAAATTGTTTCCATTCTGTGAGGGTAGGGATGTGGGGAGACCAGCTGGGGGTCATTCCAAAAGAAACACAACTGAGACAGAATAGAAAATGCATGGCTAATTCTTTCAGCATTATTAGTAAAAATTAAGAATTAGCAGATGGTTTCATCCATAGCAACAAACAGAGATGAAGGGTGAAATACACATCATCAGATGCTGCCATTTTTATTAAGCACATGCTTTATGTCTCATCCCAAGGATGGAGCACAAAGAGTTAAGTAACAGGCTCAAGGTAGGAAATGGGGAGCCAGGGGCAGAGCCAGTGCTTGAACCAAGAGCCTTGATCACTCCTTTGTGATTAGTCTGCTTAGACAATGTACTGCATAGTCTTCTGTGCATTTTTGTCTTCAACTGTTTACAGGAATATGCTACAATATGGAGTTGTGTAAATAACGTTGTGCAAGTGAATATACAAGACATAAAACCGATTGCTAAATCAATTAAGACCTCAATCGAAGAATTTTGTAGTCTTAAACTAAAACTGCTTAATGTTCAAGAGGTGAATATGGGAAGTTGTAAGTAAAGGGAAACTAGTAAAAGTGTATTCAAAAGCACTAAAGTATCTTGAAACAGCTCAACAGTGAGATGGAAATGCAAATGGAAGATGCAGACCAAATGACTCAATATAGCTCAACAAATTTTACCAGGAAGCCCTTCCAGAACACAAGAAAAAATATTTGGTTTTCAAATAGTGAATACATGTGCTGAAAATCACCTGCAGTTTTTTATTATGGATGATTACATTTATAGCAAAAATATTTCAACTAGTTCTGTTAAAATTCTTTTCTTTCTTCACAGCAACTCTTGGGATTGCGTGATAATTTTATTACAGACACAATATGTGTCAGATTGAATGTAGTGTTAAGTAATGCTTCGCTATTTGAGATCTGATGAACTATGTGTAGCCAAGTTATAGGGATAACAATTTTAATGGAAAACAGAGATCCTCTGGTTGCTTGATTGCTAAGGAAAGGGAGAATGGGAAGTGGGGACCATGTAGTAATAGAAAGAAAACAAAATTAATATGTTTCATCTGCATAAAATCAACGAAAGCTCTTTAAATGCATCTGTCTACAAGTGTGTGGTACACTTGACATCCAGATTAATTGCAGTAGTGCCGGCTCTGCTGAGTATAGCTGAAACTGTTCACAACTGTTGCCAAGTTTTATGTATTATTTTATTGGCCTTCATGGGTAACTGGGTAATTCATGAGAACATCTGTGTCAGTTGCCAGTCCTGGTCATGTTCACCCAGTGAGTAAAGCAGAGACAGAAATGAGTCCCTGAGTACTATATGTTTTGTTTCATCTCTGATATTCTATTTGCTCTGTCAGGTATCAGGCAAAAACTGGATATATTGAGATATTTTCTGTGCTAAAAATGTACATATTCAGGCATATTGTGTTATCCTAGATACTTAAGGCAACATTCACAAACATGATAATATCTTTGACAATGTATTGTTCTGAGATAATGACTTATTGTATATTAACAAGTTGGAAATACAAGAAGGATTCACTTTGTCCAGTTCATGCAGTATCTATTCACACTATCAGGTTGTTTCAGAATCTTGAGAGCAGCAGGAAACATAATAATATATGGACGGTTACAAATCCTAGGATAGGAGGTCATTTGGCCCATTTGTCTCATTTAATTGCTAGTAAGTAATTCATCTGGGGATTCATCCAGCTGTTTTGTGGAAAGAAGCCTAGGTACCAAAAAGTACCTCCTGTTTTCCATTTTGAATGCACTAAGTCATAGTTTCCACTTGTCTTCTGGGTTGTGTTTCACACAACCCTTCTGGGTTGATTTTGAAGATGTCAGTTTGGATGACTTTGCACACTGCCTTTGAAAATTGGGAATACATGATTGAGGTTCTCTAAAAGCGTTCTCTGTTCACAACTTAAAATGTTCAGTACTTTTATCTTGTCAATAAGACATTCTGTAATCTGGGAAATGTATCTGGATTGTCTACATAGCAGCAATATCTTTTTGTAATGCAGTAATCAAAATTGTATACAGTATTTTTCAATGAGGTCTTATACGTACATTGTACAATTGTAATGCACCTTTACATTCTACACTTTTATTTACTTATCCTAACATTGTTTACCTTATTGTGTTTCCACACTGTCTAGAAGATTTAAATGGTGTAGACACTGAAATCTTTTTCATAAGCAGCTTCTTTAAGCTCATTGTTTCCCATTTCCCATTTTATGTAAGAAAATTTGTTTTGCCGCCTGAATGTTATTTTCTGCATTTTTCTAAATTAAATGTCTGATGATTGGCCAATCTTGTATTCTGTTTAAGGCTTTTTGAATTTCCTTTGCAGCTTCTACTGTTTTCTAATCCTCTTATTTTTTATAATCAGCAATCTTGTAAAATTGAAGCATACTAAAATCTAGGTAATTGATATAATTAGGAAGAAGAGTGGCTCTCAGACATCTCCCTAGTTTGAACATTTTTTATCTGTACTGTTTTCAATGCATTAACAATTTCTTCATCCGAGCACATGCATTTCCTTGAATGCCTGCTATCTGCAATTTGCGAATTCATCTTTATGAGGCTTACTACTCAAGTCTTATTTAATTTACTAGTTCTTTGAACAAGCAACTGTTGTTGCCTGTTTTAAGAACTAGTAAATTAAATACAACTTGGCTTTTCTATATCTGTGCAGACTGTCAGAATCATAAGGCGACACGTAAAATCATCTAGTTTAGTTCTTAGAATTGTTTCCATAATTCCAAGCATAATAGAAGTAAAACCTATTGGTATATAATTCTAAAAAAGAATGAATACAAATGAATGGATGGATACTACATGCTGTACATTACTAGCTATGTAATACTGAAAAAATATTTAAGCCTCTTTTCCAGTGTTCCTGTCAATGCTCAATGCAATTCCTCATATTTGATTTCTTTGATTTAAGGATCCATGCTTTTTTGCTCATTTTATAAAGTTCTTTCTTCATTTGTCTTCATTGATTTATTAAGCTTTTTGGACCGTTACTTTCTAACCTTTGATTTACTTAGTCTTAGGGTACATTAAATTTCATGTTTCCATTCTTAAACTGTTTCTATTCATTCTCCACTGATTTCATATCCATCCTGTCCTGTTCTACTTTCTTTAAGGTCTTTGTCATTCTTTTATATTCTGCTTTCCTGATATTGTAAACCTTTGTTTTGGACTCTACCTGTACAGTCACAAAGTACACTTCAAAGAATACTCCATTATGATCACAGTTCCCTTCTGGTTTTCTCACGTCTGGATTTCTCATTCATTCATTGATTGTTTAAGATCATTAAGGACATTCCTTCTTGTAAGTGGTCCGAAGAGCTGTCCGAAGAGCAGTCATTTGTCATGTGTACCATTTTATTTTCTGCGGCTGAGCTTCTATGTGAGAAAAGTTTGCCTACAAAAACACTTCTTCTTTTACACATATGTTCCTACTTTAATTAGACAATGTTGAGTTATAGTACATTATGAATTTTTTTTTATATCTCTGACCAATCTAGGTTCATTTAAGATCACTTTAAGATAGCTTTATTGGCCATATTCAATTTCTTGCGTTCAGAATTTGTCTTTTCGCATACCCCAACTTGCTCTCCATGAGACACACAGACAGGGAGAGAAGCTTGGGTGTCTGCATACAGATTTTAATTTATAGTGCTAAAGATGACCCTCTTGTTTCTTTCCTGCCTTTCTGAAATACTGTGTATTTACCTATCTGTCATGTGCTGTAGTTCAGCATCCCTCTGTTTCTGTGATTGCAGTTCATCATAATCACCTGTTAGTGTAGAAGATTAAACTTCATGCATTTTATTTTTGATACTTGTAACATTTAAGCACTTAACTACCTGGTCAGAACTTAAATTAGGTATGAAACAACGGTTCTGTGACAGTGTTCATATAATGCATTGTCAGCTGCTTACTCAAGAAGGCACTTAGGAAAAGGCATACAATGTTGTATCACCACTTTGTACTTGTTTCATTTCTTGAAAATGATTTAAGAGGCTTCAGTACTCAAGGTGAAATGTTTCCTTAACAATGTGTTCTTCAGGTTGAAATCACCATCTATGAAGACAGAAGCACTGGCGCAGGAAGATAAAAGTTACCAAAGGTGAACATTTAAATCAAAGTCTCTTCCTTTGATTAACATTTCCAAATAACATTACTGTATCAGATATAGTGGATAGAATGCATACAGTCATGACATGTATAATCCACTAAGTAAAGGAAGTTTGAGGTATTTTGTATCTGCTTTGAATTGCCTAAAAACTTTTATGTCCTTCCAGCAGGCACAAATCCCCCTAACACTTGAATTCAGATGATACACTGCAGTAATCTGTGTTTTGTCCTTTTTAATGGAATTTTTAGAACAAGAACAATGAGAGATGATCGGTGACATAAAATGTTCAGTTCAACTAAAACAGATTAGGGGTTAAATAAGATAATTGCTGTCAAAACATGATCAGACTTTTTAAAATATTTTATATAAGGATATTTTGAGAGTTGTCAAGTTTGACAAGAGAAGGGATCTGATATATCTTAAACCCCAAATCTTTGAAGTTTCTAAATGAATCACATGTTGAATAACAATTGTATGCAGGAGATCTTTGAAAGTATAACTGGCTTTATTCAACAAGCTCAGACAAACCATGCGCTAATGCAGACTTAACTGATGTTTTGTATAACGATCCTTTTCGTTTTGATGAATTGTGCATTTTTGTAAGTTGCACTTAAGTGTGCTATGTTTAAAGCATACAATATACTGCTTACTATTGCAATGAATTAAATGGACCCATTATCCAAAGCCACTTCATCCAATAGAAGGTTGTGGAGTGCTGGGGTCTTAACTTTGCATATACTGGGTATAAGGTGGGGTTACACCCTGGACATGCACACTCAAGGACCATTTAGAGACACCACTTCACCTACCAGCAGGCATGTCTTGGTGATCTGGGAGGAAACCAGATCACCAAGAAGAAAACTCATATAAACAAGGGAGAACATACCAGCTCCACACAGAAGGTTAGTCTCCAGTCCAAAATGCTTCTATTTCTATTGTTTCATCTGCAAAACATACCTGTTTGACTGCTGTCATTATTCTGCTTTGTTCTGGGTGTTTTACATTTTTACCACGCTTTTGTGTTTTAAAGTATCTATGTAGTTTCAAAATCAGTCTTGAAAACAAATACCAGCGCCTTGCTAGACAAGCATAAATCACAGAGCAGAAGCTAAAAAAAGTATTGACATTAACTAATTCAGAACAAGGGGGGGGGGGGGGGACTGTTAGCTTTTTTTTTTTAATCCACACCACAAGACCTACCGAAGTACTTACTGTACTACCAAGCAGAAGTTTTTTCTATCAAAGAAACTATAATTTTGCATTTTAAAAAGGATAATTCTGGACTTCTATCTGGCACAAATAATTTCACATGATTTTTAGACAAATCATTGGAAGGTGCTGAAAGGCATTACCAGCCCAAAAGTGAATTCCAATTTCTTTTTCAAAAGATATTACAGTCAAGGAGCCAAAAATGACTCCCTGAATGTTATGCTTACAAAGAAACTGACAATTGTAATCCATTTTGGAAAAATAATACACTGCACTGAAGGAAATGAAATACATGAAACAATTCATTCTGATGTACAGAATTCTTTTCAATTTTTATGCATTCAGAATTTTGGCCGAGTGTTCTGAATATGAAATGCAAACACTAAAAGTGTGTTTGGATCAGTGCCACTGTGAACAAATAAAAGTGAGGTGTTGTAGTAATATTTCTTTGAAAATCCTCATGTTATCTTACATTAGGGAGCAGTTAAAGGGAATGTCATGAATTTAGAGGTTCAGGAGTAAATACCAAATGTTGGCAGCAACAGAAGAGTCAAAGAGTAAGTCATCAACATATGGGGTGTGAACTTAGAGCAGTTCTTTTGTGGGTATGCACAATCTGGCCTGTTTAAGGTTCCTCCTAAATTCAAGTGGTGAAGCAATTTCTCTCTTCTCCAACTCGCCTGCTATACAGTGGAGCTGCTGACATGCAGTCTCTGCACTTCAGCTGTGGATGAATTAAGGTCCCTTACGTATGTTATGTGCTTTTGGGTCATTCTGGATGAAAGATGCAATATAAATGCAAGGATTAAATTACCACTGTCACTGTCAACCTTAAGATATCTTGCTTTATGTATTCAGAAGTTACATATGACAAATAGGAGCATGCACTGCTTGGCAAATGCCTTGAAATATACATATGAATATCTTGGCAAAATCCATTGTGGAAATCAATTTGACCAGTAGTATGGATTTACATGCAAAAAAAAGTATAGGAAACTCAAGTTTGTGTTATTTGATGGGACAAGCCTCTGCTTAATATTTAAGTATTATGCATAAGTTTATAATGCTGTAATTTTCTACTGCAGTTATTGTAATAAAATTATAAAAAAAATCACAAATTTGCCATAGCATCTAAATGCATTTCAACAGCTTGTGTTGAAAGACCCCAAAATCTGAGTATTTGTTATAGTTTTGGACTTTCAGTTTTTTTAAAAAAAGAAACTACAGTGTCTTTTTTTTATCTCTCTTGGTGTTTGATATTGTAGAGAAGGTTCCTAATCGTTCTTCTTATGGAGGAATCAGTTTGGAATTTCACAGTATAGGTTAGTTTTTGTGATAGATTAGCCTCTTATGTGTAATTGCTTAAACCACAGCACATAGGAAAACATGCTATTTAGCAATGATGGCCATGAAATGAGTCATGACAAAGTTTTTGCCAAGTACAGCCAGCTGGGATCGATAAAAACATTCCATGTTGATGGCACGCAATCAAGACTTGTTGGGATGTAAAGACATATACTGCCAAGCATTACCAGATCTAGCACATAAATTGTCATTATTTTTTATAACTTTTTTTCAGAACTTCACGACTACCTTTATAAATATACACAGTAGCTTAATAACCACATTTGAGGAAGCTCTGTAAATTCAAACACATCTAATAATAATAATAATAATTTATTATTCTAACAAGCAAGAAAACATTAATGTAAACAGCAGAGGCTTAGACTCAGTTTGTAATGATTATACGATTTTTTGTAATAAAATGTTTTCTGTTTTAATTTCTGTATATCTCATTTGAAATTAAGTAAGGGTATCAGAAAAAAGTATCTGTTTCAAGAAAAATTGCAGTGCATTTGTGGTGTGATGACATACAGCTGCAAACAGTTCTCCAGAATCAAAGATTTTTTTAAACTTTGTCATGAAGCTTATACTCTTCCACTGTATGAACTGCTGCCTTTATTAAATATGTGAGTGAAACTTGTGTGTTTTGTTGTCTTGCAGCTCTCGTTGTGTTGAAACTGCAGCTGGCTGGTTGGATATGAATTTTAATCTCTGCAGAGATCACCTTTCCTACCTTTTACCTGATTGACCAATGTGCCAACCTGTTCAGCCTCTCACCTGGTGCAGCCCCTCACTCCTACCCAAAGCTCTTTCTTCAGTCTCTGTTTCCCCCTTGTACCATGCATAGGTAATGTGTGTGTATCTGGGTGTCTTTCTCTTTCTTTTCAGAACTTTTGTGACAAGTTATTTATAAGTTAAGCTCCACGGGGAAGGCAGGGTAATTCTGTTTTCCATAGAATTAAGGCATCTTTTAAAATTAGGTGTCAAAATTGAATACACGTTGTTTATTTTTCTCTTCAACCACAGGTTTGTTTTGTAAATGCTGTGCCATATGTTGGGTTTTTTTACTAATATTTAGTCTTACTATTTCCTTTCGTTGTTTTGAACAGAAAGGTCAGACAAAAGCTGTCTTTAGTGTAGTCTTCTAATTGTGACATCAGTTGCTCTCTGTCCTTTGTGATGAGTATCATGATGTTCAGGACTGTATCTAGGAGAAAGCAGATCATGTAGATCCCTGTGTTTATCTAATTATATCATTCCTGTGGTCTGCTCAGGTGATTAATGATTAATGTCAGGGCATCTCAACCAATATATGTCAATTAAGACAGTTCTTAAATAGCAGAAGCCTGGCTTTAACACAAATAGATTTTTTTATACTCTATCTGATAAACCATTGAAAATTTCATCAAGTGTTATGTAGTTATGTATGTTTTGCATGAAAACTGTATGACTTGAAAATGAAAAATTGGAGAAAAATGAAAAATCATCACTAAAATGCATAACACTACAAACCTATATGGATAAGTGGTTAACAGTTTGTCATGCTGCAAAAAAAGAAAATGAAGCTTTTTTAATGTATGGATCTGCTCAGGTAATAATCATGCAAATAAAACAGAACCTGCAGCCCCTTGGTTGTGAGCTAAATGTCTCATCTTTCTGTTCATATCTTAGGAGTGAATATTTTTTTTATACTTTGGATTTTTCAGTTTCTTTTTTCCAAACGATGTTATTTCTAATCATGTGTATTGTAGCATTCAAATGTGTACTTTTCTGAAAGAATATTCAACCTAATGCATCTTGTTGGCATGCCTTAATATTTCTGTTAGAAGGATCCAGTAGGAGTTTTTAATATATACTGTAATTTGAATTCTGTAACATGAAATACAGCCATGATCATAAAACAGTTTACCAGTTGGTTTGGTGAATTTAACTAATAGTGAAGCACAATATGGCTAGCAGTGGGCTACATCATGTGTTGACTTCATCACTGTTAAATCTAAAATGTTGAACAAAATTCCAATTGTCATATTTAAGGCTAGAGAAGCCATATGATTATATTACCTATTGTAAGCAAGTTTGTTTTCTTTATGTATAATTCCCTGTGATTCATTCAACCTGAATCAGCAGGTTGCCTTAAATGATAAGGAAAAAGTGAGAAGAAAGGGATTTACATATTCTCATGCTGTTTATACACTCCGGTTTCTCAAATGTGTTTGCAGCCTTCCTGCGTTTTCTGTTAAAATATGCACCTTCCTGATCTAATAAATGTTAATCTCTTAAACAAAAATGCTGCTCAATCTGGGCATCAAACTAAAGCAATATGAGATTTTTTAAAAGTATCTTCAATGATATATTGCATTTTCTAACACCCTTTAGCTTACAATACCATGTGTAAATCTTAATATACTGTACCTTGTCTTTTGAACAAAACATTTCAGTTTTGAAATAATGTGAATCGTTTCAGTGAATAATGACATTGTATTTTCTCAAAAAAATAACAATGAAAAACAATGAGAGAGTTGCACAAAATCTTCAGAATTTTTATCTTGGCTGTTTATTTTCAGATTTAGCTGAAGCACATGGATATTTGGCCATGGGATGATGCTGCAGTACATGAACAATAGTGTTAGTAAATTAACATCCCTGACCTCTATTCCATACTCCACTGTAATTTTCTGAAAGTAATAATTCACCACATTACTTTCAATGTTTAGAGCAGAAAACATCAGGAGGATTGCAAGCACCTTTAAAGAATAAAATAATTGAAATTGTTGAACTGTAAGTGTAGTATATGTAGTGCTGTAGAATAAGATGACACCAGGTTGAGATCATTCATATAATGTTGTGGGATGTACATTATCATATCCTGCGTTCTTGTGTAAAAAGTTAACTTGTATTGAAATAAGTTAAATAAAGCTCCTATTTATATCTTCTGGGAGCCATTGTACTGGCCTTTGTGTGACTTGGGACTAAGGATGGATTTACATTTGGAAATTGTTAGTGAATTTCTGTGTGTAACTTAGCTGGAAAGATTACAACCATATTGCCATATTGGTAAGAAAATTGAAGACATTATTGATATTTATTCTACACATGCTGTAATCATTATTTAAATCCTCAATCTCAATTTTCTGAGATGGAGGATTTAAATTGAAAAAGTCTTTCTTTCCTGGTTAAAAATCCAGAATTACTGTTAAATTGCTGAAAGTAATTGCCAGGAATGAATTGGCAGGTGGATAATAGAAAAACGCTTGGCAGCATTTTTGATGGCAGATACTGCTTGCAATAATTCTGGAGACTAAAGCCACCCTTGGGGTACAGGTAACAGAGATTTACCTCAAATTAAATAACAATACTGGTTTATTAGCCCTACCAGGACTACAAGCATGATGCCAAAATGTTTCATAGTTTAATACAGCGTGAAGTGGAGGATCCACAGTGGCTTACCTTTACTGAATGATGTTTAGAGATGATCAGGGTTTCTTGGACAGGTAGTTCAGTATATTTTGTTTATTGAAAAGAAGGGGAAACCCTGCTGCACTGCATGGAAGTATTATCACTAAACATTCAGTGAAGGCAAGCGAAATGAGTGGAGATGTCTTGTTTTCTTAATCCCAGAATCAATAATATATTTAGTTAAAATGTGAGAGATTTTAGATGAGCTAGATATTAGATCTGTACATTTTATCATAGATTTTAATTTTTTTCTGGATTTGACTGTATATTCATCATTAACACCCCAGGCTCTTCTGAATGGAGCCTTAATGTCTTTAGCTAGTGAAGGATCTCGGTTTAACATGATTGCTTGAAAGATATCCCATCCTGTATGAGTGTGAACTCTGTCACCATGCTTGAGTATTGCTTTGTAATTTCTGTTTCAGAAGGAAAAGAGACAGTGTCTGGTCTACTAACTCGAATGGCTTGACATAGATCTGTGGACAATCCTTAATCACATCTGGCCTCTACTGAATTGATTGGTATTGGATGGATAACTACAAAGCCCACTAGTATAAACCTCAGGTTAGGTTGCATTTTATCATTTTGAGGACAGTTTTCTACCTTGTTTCAGTCAGGGTATTTTTTTTCTAAAAATCTTCATGTACAGTTTGAAAAGTTGGTGTATAATTCTAAAAACAAACAACTATCCAAGAGACGGAAAAATAAAAACTTATTTCCTAATGTAACATTTTTCTTGTACTTCAATGAACTAATTCATCATTGAATTTCATAGGACTTTGATAGTGAGAATAGTGGCTTCTTTAATTAGCAGTGTTTAAATCCAAACAGCTTTTGATGTATTTTTCTAGGGCAGTTTTCAACATGCATAAGGAGTAAACGGTAATGGATGGGCATCTGGGTGGCATTGTGGCACAGTGGTTAGCATTGCTGCCTCGCAGTGCTGGGGGCCTGGGTCCAATTCCAGACTTGGGATGCTTTCAGCATGGAGTTAGTATGTTCTCCTTGTGTTTGCATGCATTTCCTCTGGTGCTCTGGTTTCCTCCTACAAAAACATTCTGGTAGGTTAATTGACTTCTGGGAACGTTGGCCCTAAGGTGTGAGTGTGTGCGTGCCTGTGTCTGAGTTTGTGCCTGTGCAACTGCCCAGCGGTAGACTGGCATTATGTCTAGGGTGTACCTTGCTTGCACCTATTGCTTGCTTCTGGCTCCCCTGCAACCCTGATTTGGAAGAAGCCACGAAAACATGGATGGGCATCCTCTCTTCCCATTTGTCTGGCCTGAGCTCTAATCCCAGTGAACCCAGTGAGCTTTTTCATCATGTCATTAAATTGAATAAATAAGAGCTGGAAAATAAAAAGGGGGGTTTAACTTTCCACTTATGTGGATTGCTTTGCTCAAGAGAATGTCTTTGACTGGTCAATTAGATCTATTAAGAGATGTGTCAATAGGGAACACTTTTTCCTCCTTGGTTGAAGAGTTGGCTGTTGGCCACTGGTAATGAACTGTGAGGACATAATTTTACAGGCATGCAAAGTGCAACCTTCATCAGCCTGCTTCCATACAGAATGATTTCTCCTGGGATACTTAGGATTAAATCATATTATTGTCAAAAGGAAAGGCAACATTTCCTTGATGGCATGAGTGGATCCTGAAAGCCTCTCACAGAGAGCTTGGCTCACTCAGTTTTCTGAAAACAGAAGTAGCTGTTAATGTTGAGAAGAGTGAATTCAAAATATTTGTCAAGATTGTTCTGTTTCATGCACAGAACAAAGGGTATCCTTATACTGTACAGTATGTTTGCTATAAAACTTTACAAATGCCTTATTTGTATAAGTTAGAATATTAATAGACTGAATAAAGGATAATTATTTTCCTATTTTCAGTGTATGTCATTTAGAATTTATTATTATTTGATATCAAAAATATCATTTGCACGTATTGATTTTGATGAGTTTACAATGTATTGAGAGGATAGGCTAGTTTAAGGAGTATACCTAAGTCATTGTGCCTTTTGCACACCATTATTTTTACAGGGTGATCTGTAACCTTGACATTGGAAATTCTTTCTAAATTTCAGACCAAGTAATGCCTTATTCCAGAACTGTATAATGTTTCTCTCAACTGAGTTGAAGCTTTTTGAGTTTGTGTTGGGAAAATAAAGAATATGACCAGGTAGATAGCAATTGGGCTGCCTGGTTTGCAGTGTTTCACCCAACCATATCTTTGAATGAAAATAAATGTTTGAGCTTAAACTTTGACATGTATTTATGACGGCCTTTGAAAAATGTGCCTTCGCTTTTGAACCTGTCAAACCCTGCTTGAAATATATAAATAAATATAGATACCATATACACGTATCTGATGTGTGTATTGTTTTTTGCCATTACTGTACTGCACACTGGTCAAAATAGTGCAGTAACTCCATAAGCCACCTGTATTTTTTAAATAGATGATTTCTTTGATCATCATAATCCTTATAATCCCCATCTATGAATTGGTTTAATTACTCTGCTCTCCTCCCCACTGATAGCTGGTGTGTGGTGAGCGTTCTGGCGCACTATGGCTGCCATCGCATCATCCAGGTGGGGCTGCACATTGGTGGTGGTGGAGGGGAGTCCCCATTACCTGTAAAGTGCTTTGAGTGGAGTGTCCAGAAAAGCGCTATATAAATGTAAGCAATTATTATTATTATTATTATTATTATTATTATCATCAGTTGATGTAAATTGTTTTAATCACAAGCAATATTAATTATTACTGCTGAACAGGAGCGATGAGGAAGATGATGGCAGTGATAACAGTAACTACTTATTATGGAACTTGAACTAGTGTTGCGTGCTATGGCATGACTTGATATGAAAACATCTCCTGGAAATAGTGCTGATATCATCTTGCAGAAAGTGACAACAAATGTTTAAGCCTGATCATCGCTTCTTTACATTAGACAGTACTGTGAGATTTATCTTTTAGACTTAAAAAGATAAACTTTGAAGTGATGGAATGACCTTTATAATCATGTTTTGACATAGTCAACCTCACTTGATGACAAGATGTCCACCTAAGGAGTCTGTCAGTGCAGGAGGTTGTGGTTTTTAAAGGATTTGAAATGAATTTGTGTAGTTACACTTTAAATACAAATCAACAGAGAGAGGGGGTTTTGTTAATTTCCAGTAGCACAGCTCTTACAACTAATTTATAATTGAATTCATAGCGTGAAGTAGAATTATCTTTATCTTGTAACATTTGTTTTTTTACATTGAGAACATTGTCTTTACCATATGATTTTTTTACTAATTTAAATTGTACACTATGTCACACAAAAGAATAGAAGAAATCAATAAGTTTGGTATTCAACAAAAAAAAAGACTTAATGGTGAATTAACTCTTCAAAGTTCTAAAAGGAGAATGTTACCTAAACTAATGCAGTTACAAAGCTATAAGACATACTGAACCTACTGACACCTGTGATCTACAGATTTTTACACTTTAAAACCACATTTGCCTAATATCATGAAATATACAGTAATAGTCTACAAATGTACTGTATTAATTCAGCATCTCAGTGCATAGTATTGGGGAAATAAGACATGAGATCACTGTTATTCATTTTGTGGAACTTGTCTCTCTAAACAACTGAACACTGTTGTTCTGTCAAAACTGCAAAAAATGCATTTTCCCTTAAGATATCGGCTAATATTAAACACAAGTTCAAATACAATATTAGTTTTACTTACTGGATGATCTTAAGTTACTGGTGAAATTAACCACCAGATAACAGAGAGCTGTCAGTAGACTATGAAAGGACATAGGTCTCTTAAAAGAATGAAAAGTGCAATGGAAAATTGGAGAGGCTCAGTATTACAGTGTATCTCTGGGGATTAGTTCAGGTAGGATGTACATAATAACCATAATAAGATTTACAGATGAGAACAGAAATCTCTTTTGTCTGCCATTAGGTAACTGATTCGAGGTTCTTTTCCAGCCTGTTTTTGAAGAGAGTCAAGTTATCAGCTTTTTACATGTCTGACAACCCTTTGTGTAAACATGGGCTTCTATTAACACTGTCTATCATCTTGCAATAAAACTTCCTACAGTGCTATGCCAGGGTTAAGACTTTCTGAAAACACATGCCTTTCTGTGCACTTTGCATACGATATAGGATCTCAGTTCACAGAACTGCACTGCGCTTTTTGGTGTTTTTATTGGCTTCTTCTATCAAGGGATTATAGTGAGGAAATATTTTGCTTTTGAAAAAGCAAACAAAACACATTTTGACCATGTGATTTAAGAGAATAAGTCAAACCATTTGTAATCAACCAGACTTTTTGTTAATCCAACTAAATCCAAGCCCAAGCTTTTCCAAAGCTGTGTTGGAGTTTTCAATTGCACATTGAAGAGTTGAATCATAGGATTTTACAAATTTACAGTACCTTGCAACTAGGGTCTCACATGTTTGCTTAACAGCGGGTCAGTGAACTTGTTTTGCGTCTGCCATGACTACTTTGCAAATCACCGTTTTAATGTGAAAAAATGTAATCATTTTGGGGGAGAAAGGATTTTGTCAGCTTTTTCTCTCCATTATCAAGTTTACTCAGGGGAAAGCTCCATTCGCCATTTTACTAATGCTCTAACTCAACAGTGTGGTAAAGACCCTGGCACTCATGAACTGCACTCTGAATGTTTTATTAGAAAATACTGACAGATCCAGACCGTAAACACTTTTTCTGAAAGCAGTGAGCATACCTGTAATATCCTCATCACATACTGTATATACCTTCATCTTGACTCTTTGGTCTGCACTTCAAACCAGTGGTAGCATTGTAGCACTTGATTTATGGCTGATGGATTGATTCATTTGTTTAAATGGAGGAAATTTACCACAAGTCATTTTAATTCAAAAGTGTATCTAAGCACATTTTTCAAAGTGAAGAGCAGTAAGCTATGAAAAAAATCCTTAATGAAACTGGATTATAATAGGAATATAACTCAGCTGCCCAAATGTCAAGATATTTTGAAAGTATACAGAGCAAGGGTATCAAACTCCAAACTTTGAGGACCAAATGGCTTTCCAGCCGAAGATCCCATTATGTGGTCAGTTAGATCATTTTATTTTTCATGGTCTTTGAGCTGCATGTAATTCCAGGTACAGCTTGTATAAGTGTTAGTCTGTCCAATGAATTAAACAAACCAATTAAGGCACTGAGAGCTCAGGTGTAAAGGACGCCAGGAGAGACCAGAGTGTCCTCAGATGAAAAGACTTGACCACATTGTCTGCCTTTTCTTCCTGCTTCCCAGTCCCTCAGCTCTCCTCTTTCAGCTTTCCCATTCCTTCCCAAACACAAACCTGGAACCCGCTGGCTCTGAGCACTACGCACGAGGATCCCACCGAACCACAATCTCGCCTCCCATGCTTAAGCAATTCATTTGCCCCATTCTTTTTGCTCTGACCACAGGTGGATGTCAAATCGGGCAGAAATGCAATTCATCTCTTTACCTTCCGCACTCAGCATCAGCCAGATCACAACACACTTTTGACATGTAGGACACTCACCACTCTTCTTTTTCATATTCTTTTCACTCTCTTTAGAAATTCAAAGCAGATGACTCTACCAACCCCCTAGGATACTTGCAGTTTCTTTTGAATTGTGACTTGGAAATACAAATGCATGATATTTGAGAGGATTGCTTTTCAACATAGTAATACACCTAATTAAATAGCCAGAAAACATATATAGTACATGTCTGACATAAGAAAGCACAGATTGTCTTCAAATTAATGTCCTGTTCTCATTATCATAAGTATCATAGATAAGTGTCGAGAGGCTGTATCTGAAACTAGATGCCAATTTTCTAAAGCATCTTAAATGTCAGTAAATTCAAAAAAGGTACCATCATTAAAGCTTGAAAAACAGTATTAGATTTGATATATTATCAAATTTAATTTCTGATGCCTTAGATTTATTAGAGTACTTATGAAGTAAGTGTAAGTATTAAACACCTCTTTGCTAAACAAGATCGTTTTGATACTCATTTTCACTATGAATTATACATACAGTACATATGCAATAAGAGCATATGGAAACTATCAATACCATACCTACAGTAAATGGATTATACTGTTTAGCGGTTTTGTGCAGTTCATCTTGGTTAAGAAAAATGTGTATTTAATTAAATAAATAGTATGTAGTAAATGTTAGTAATAAAATCTAATGTTCATTTATGTTAAACGTCCTTTCCAGCTGCTGTTGATTTTGAATTTTGAATTTGAAATAATATCCAAAAGAAAATACATCATTTCGACAGGATATGTATTATAAGTTAAAATTATATTATTTCATAACTTGTTCATATAAATATAAATAAGTAAATTACATTTTTTATTTCCTACGCTGCTGGAATAGTACATTTTTAAACTGTCAGAACAAGAAGACTCCCTGCAGTTTTCCAAGAGATTAACAGTAGGTGAAGGTCGCCATCTGCAGTAATTTTTACGTTACTTCAGACATTTAAATCTGATTCCTTCCCGTTTTCTAAACCGCAAATATTAAAATTTTCAATACCTCTTCTGAGAAGCTGTTCTTACATATCACATTGATTTGTACTTTGTGTATTTTGTATCATTCTAGTATATCTAGGGTTACATTTATAACATAACTGATGATCCCGATAACTGGCATTGAACTTTGATCATCAGGCGTGATACTCTGCCATGCCTTTACCTAGCAGAAACTCTTTTAATTTTAAGCTCTAAATGGGGATCCTCTGCGACTTTATATGGATGTTTATATAATATTAGAAATTATATTGCAAAACAAAGGTCCTCAATTAACGTAATTAAGACCCTTCCGTTACGGAGACTCTAATTTTATTAGTGAACCGTTTTTCTATTTCTTTTATTTCGTTTATCTACTGTCATTCATTCATGTTTATAAAGATTTGTGTTTTTTCAAGTAATCTTGGCGTCAAACAAGAACTTAAATATCAATTGACATTTCTTGAAAAGGTACTTATTTTCACTCACTTTCATGCTACCTTCATGCAATTCTTGATGTTACAAGTTCAACTCGTTCCAATATCAATACAAGTCAGTGATTTAAAATGGCCCTATCTTCAGCCTGTAATGATAGAAATCCTGCGAATTCCCATTACTTGATAAGCACCTATCTGAAGGTAAATAATAATAATAATAATAATAATAATTATTATTATTATTATTATTATTATTATTTGGTTAAACTACTTCATTAGATGCAGTATTTTTAATGTTTGTTCTAGACGGACGACACAACTTAAAATGATCATACAGTACAACGGGAAGGTCTCCATTCTCTTAATTGTTTTGACTCCGCCTGTACAGCAGGGGGACTACCGGCGCCGAGAGAGATTGAATATTAGAAACATAAGACTGCTCTAGCATGTTCCTATTCTGTGGTGCTGGTTTGTTTTTAACAGCTACGTCATACGTCGACAGGTAAGGTGGGAAAGCTAACGTGGTTATTTCTGGAGACTTTTTGTGAAGATGCTTGATTTAATAGTATGTGTTGACCTGAAATGATTAATCGATGAAGGCTTGGCCACTTGGAAGCGTCTTGAACGTACTGAAAATACTGTTGTTGCAGCATTTTGTGGCGTGTGGTTAGGCAGTACTTTATGCTAAATAATAACGCTTAATAAAGCTTTTCAGCGGTTCTTGCGTTATGCTCAATACATTTAGAATGTTGAGTACTTTTAAAATGTAAATCCATGCTTACTCGGTTCATTTACACTAGTAAAACAAAAACTCTCAGGCATGTTTGACGATATGTTTAATAAACCCATAGCTACAGTAAATTTGTTCTGTCTGTACTTAATTTCGTTTTCGGTCGTATCGATTACCGATTTATCGATTACTGCGTTAGATAATGGTAATGACACGACTAGGGTATATGTATTACAATATTATATCAGTACTATTAAGGGCGACTAATAAGGGAAATAAAAGGTATATTTCTTGAAGTTGAGACTCCCACAAAACTTATTGATAATACAGTAATGAAGTAAAATCAGGTACCGACCGCCCACTTAAGGTTAATAAGGAACTAATAGTTTAATTATATAATTTACTGTGTATAGTTTAACAAACAACAATTAAATGAGGTTCTTCTTGACACCTGAAGAGGGCTCCACAGTCGAAGCGTTGTTTTGTTTACCTTTCAGCAGGGAATAAATAGTAATCATGACACTTATATAGCGCTTTTCTGGACACTCCACTCAACACTTTACAGGAAGTGGGGACGGGGACACCCCCCACCACCACCACCAATCTGTAGCACCCACCTGGATGATGTGACGCTCACCTCACATCAGATATCAGTGGGGAGGAGAACAGAGTGAGGAAGACAGTTCATAGATGGGGATTATTAGGGTGCCATAATTAGTCAAGGCCAGGGGGAAATTTGGCAAGGACACTGGGGTTAACACCCCTGCTCATTTTGAGAAATGTCTTGGGGGTTTTTAATGACCATGGAGAGTGAGGACCTCAGTTTAACATCTCATCCAAAGGACATTAAATTTTACAATATACCCTGTAGTGTCCCCATCACTATACTGGGGCATTAGGACCCACTCAGACCACAGGGTGAGCACCCCCTGCTGGCCCCACTTCTTCAAGCAGCATTCTTAGTTTTCCCAGGAGGTCTCCCATGCAGGTACTGGCCAGGCTCACACATGCTTAGCATCAGTGGGTGGTTAGTTTTGAGATGCATGGTGATAAAGCTGCTGGCTAGGAAGCTGTATCTGTTCCTTAGGAGTTAAATTAGTATAGCCATCTCAATTTCAGAGTGATGCTAAATAAAAGCAATTTGAATGTTTTTGGATGTGTGTACAACTTTAAATGTTTTACCATTTGTAACTTGAAACTGGAGTTTTCACACAGTAATCAAATATATTTTTCATTAGGGCACTGTGTTTGAAGCCTGAATTGTTGTGGACTGTCACTAAAACTTGAAAAAAGAGTTTTTGGTTGTTGTTCCCATTTCCTCAGTATTGTTTTGCAAATTAATTTGGATCACTCTATGAGTCAAAATGGACATTTGCTCTTTTCTGTAACATGTAAAGGCCTGACGAATCTTCACCAGTGCAGTTGGGATAGCCAATCTTCTAGGCAGCCTGGAGTTACCTTGGTTTAATGGCGTCTACCTTCCGAAGCAAGAAAATGAATTTGCTCACAAAATTATGGAGGAACTGGAAGCATTTCTACAGAAGAGTGACGAGAAAACGTAAGGGTTAGGTCTATGTTGCATCTCAAGACAGTTACTGGGTTTGGCAATGAAATCTGTGTGGAAATACAAAATTTGTGTGCTCTGTTTCTTTTAAATTAGTTAAATTTTGGTCATGTACATAAATAAATAGGTACAAGTTATATATGCACACATAGAGCTATATTCTCAGATACACACAAAGACTAGACTTATTCTGGTTGTTCTGTAGTTAAAATATATTCAGAAAGTAGCTGTACAGCTTTGGAAATGAACAGGGTATTTACTCGTTAGTTATTTTTCCTTAAGATACTTTTTGTGTTGGTGTAGAATTTAATTGAGCATTTTACTTGGAGCACCTTTACAAGGTAGACAAATGCTCAAGACACTGACAGCTTTAAATGAAAAAAAGTGAGTTAATGAGCTTGAACTGGGTTGTCAATCATCTGTGATCTCATCTTATCCTTTCCAGGGTACTTCTTTTTCCACCTCTTCCCAGCCGTCTTCGTTACCTGATTCACAGAACTGCAGAGAGCTTTGATTCCCTGAGCACGTTCTCAGTGGGGGAGGGCTGGAGCCGCAGAGCTGTTGTCTGTCACGCTCACCTCAGGTACCCTGTGTTATTAAGAGACAGTGACCTTAAAAAAACAGCAAGCGGAAGAAAAACTTCAAACTGGAATGGGCGAATGTGAGGGTGGTGTCCCCCAACAGGAGTTGAGGGTAATAGACTCATAGGAAAAAATTAACCCCATTGTCAAACTGAGGTGGAGAATCCCACAAAATTATGTAGGGGAAGAAGTAAAAAATATTATAAAATGGTGAAAAATTGAAGAAAGAACAATTCTCTTAAAAATTGTCTCAAACGCACTTTGTTCCAAAAAAAAGTGGCCACAAAAACTAACAGGAAATAATTTATCTTAAAAATACAGCAAAGGCAATTCACAAATCACAATTCACAGTTCAGCTCCTTATCAGTTTAACCCTTCAGTCTTTAGGGAATATGACGCAAGTTGAGTTCCTCTCATTCCACGACTGACTGCAATTAAGGCGTTTAAATCCCCTTTTCCTCCCCTTAGTGGTAACTGTAAATCACTGTTTTAAAGAGTGACTGGTGAAGATTGCATAAATATGGCACCAGATATGTCAAACACTCGTAATGTTTCAAGAGGGTTTATGAACATGTTGCCTCTTCATCATGATATGGTCTGAGCAGCTCCCACAAAATAAACTTTAGCATGGCACAATTTAAAAAAAAATCCAGCTCTGGCTAGACTGAAGGTTACGTCTGACCACACCACAGGGTGAGATCTCAATTATTAGTGTTTTTTTAAAATAAAATCTTCTAGATGAGTGCCAGTTCGTCACAAAGTCAGGAATTGCAACAGCATGACTCAGGACCATCCAGTGCTAAGGTTTCATTGGATAGAAAACGGAAAAAATTATAAAACTGTTAAATATCACAAGATCTTCAGTGAAGCCTGCTTGTTTTTTAATTACTTAACTATCAGCCTTGTTTGCAGGGGACCTGGCTCATTTCAGAATATTGTTGTGAATACTCTGCTTAAAATTTGACCCTTTTATTTTCTAGGTTAGTACTGGATGATTCTGTCGACACAGACTCCAGTTTATATGACAGATCCCCAGTAGCAACTAAATCTGCGGATCCTCTGAAAAATAATCAGCTTCTTGAGGGAAGACAGACCAGGCGCAAGAAACGGCCGGACAAGGCCGTCTACATTTGCAAGGCCATGCGTGATAAAACAGCCCAGGGGATCCAGAGTGATGGTGCCAAAGCTGTGAGCAAGAATAAGCTGGACTCTTCTGGTGCCAGTTTGAGCACTTCTGAGGACTCCTTTGCTGAAACAGAGGGGCTCCCGGATCATGGGTTGAAATGCACAGCAGACTGCAACAGAAATGCCCATACCGAAAACATAGCGAAGACCAGTCATGATGCGGCATCTGCCGGCATTGACAAATCACCCAGTGAGCTGGAGGCACTTCTTCCCTCTGCCAGACTGAATCACAAAAACTGGGTTCCTGCTTGGGATCAGACTGTTTCCTATTTTGTTGCATTGTCTATAGATGACCAGCAAGAAGACAGAAGCAACACAACATCTCACCCTACTTGTAAGCCACAAGTGGAAACCACAGAAGACTTCAGAGTTGTTATAAATGAGGTACAGTAGTGCAGATGTTTCTTGGTCTTATTTTCAGAGTGTTAAAAAAGGTGCTTACAATGTTGAGATAGAGGTACATCAGTCAACATTTTCCAATACATCAATGCATGAAGATCAGATGCACAGTTTTGGAAGCTACCAGACTCTAATACTGTAATACTGCCTCTTATTTGTTTTATGCGAATATTTAAAGGCTGACATTTTACTGTAGTCTGTTTCGGTAAGATGAATACAAATGCATCTAATGGATTTCAACCAATGTAATGTTTAAATTATTTTTTATTTAAATCCATTCCAAAATCATTTTTATTTTAAATTCAGTCTCCTATTTTGACTGATATAACAGTAAATCGTTGTTAAGTATGGCATTAAATGCCTAATTTCACGTTGTTTTGTAAAATTCCTTTATGAGCTTGATTCCAAGGTGTGTAGCATTATGTTGAGAGTGAGAAATGAAAGGCTAAAACCACCACTTGGAATAGAGTGCAGATTTAGGAACCCACCTGTTGGTAAGTCATGTAATAAGAACAGAAATGAGGTGATGCCATTTGGCCCATCTTTCCCATTTGGATCCATGTTGGTAACCATATTTCATGCCTGCTCTCAGATCACTGCAAACCTGAAAGAACCAGACATAACCATCGAGAGTGCCCAGAATGAATACTCTTGTTACACAAATGTGTGGATTGACCCAGAAGAATTTGGTCATGTAATAGAAATATACGACTTCCCAGCAGTACTGACCACTGAGGACCTGCTAGACGCATTTGCAGAATTCAGGTGATCTTTACATTGATTTTGCTATTTCAGTTACAATGAGATAGCTGTTAAAGAAAAATAACTTCAGATCATTTTCAGGGTTTTCTACTCCAATGCAAAGTGCAAAGCTATTTTTTAAGAAGTGAACAAAACATTTTCCACAACTAGGATTGTGTTGCCTAAATCTATAAGTTTATTAAAATAATATTAATTTTAACATTTTAGTACATGTTTTGCTCTGCAAAAACTTTGATTGCTAAATTATGTCTCTCGCAGAAAGAAATTAGAAGTAATTGGGGAAAATATTTCTAAATGTAGTTTTCCACTTTTTTTGCCTTATTTTATCTGTTGCATGTTTGAAAATGAACTGCATCATTTGTTATCTCTTTACAGCAAGGGAGGCCTGAAGATCAAATGGGTTGATAACACTCATGCACTTGGTGTTTTTTCAAGCCAGTCAGCAGGTAATATTCTATAATTTAGGCAGAAGAGATTTTTTTGGTGACACTTCAGTACAGGGGATAAAAATCACACTTTATAAAAACATACACACAGAGGCAATTATCCACTGATAAAGGATTAATGAAGTGTGATCTGACTTCATAGTTTTGTGTATGGATTGGCTTTTACCAAGTGTTACCAGGAATTTATAATAGTCAATGAGTAAAAAAAAAAGAAACAGTAATTATATAGACCACTGAGTGAACTATTGATTGAAATAGTAATGTAAGAGTACAGAGAAGAATGATAACCAGGCATGGAGGTCAGTGCCTGTACTGAAATGTTACTGATTTTCTTTCATTGTCTTTTTACTTTCGAGAGAGATTTGCACTAGTCATACAATAAAGAATTAAACACCTTAACCACATGTAATGCCCATGATTGACTTTCAGATATAATTAGGAATTTACAAAGGAACAAGGAACAATTCTATGCTGAAAAGAAGAGAGAAAATACAACGTTTCGGCTGTGAATTCTTCAAGTCTTATTAGGAATTGATTGTATTTTTGCCAACGCATGTACTTATTTCCCTAATAATTTGATAAATCAAAGCTGTAAATTTTCCAGCACCCTGCATAACAAACATTTATAGCCTTGCAGAGAATCTGGCACCCTTAAACTATTACAAGTTAATTTACACGGAAATATTACATACCATTTACTGGAATGAAAAATATCAACTGAGAGGAAGGAATTGATGAAAAAAATGGATCTTACCTCCTTACTGTCTTTAAAGTGCCACTTTACTGACCTCTCCTCTAGGTTATTGCATATTTGTCACACTGGATGTTTTAAGATCTTTAGACAAAATCTAATATTAGATAAAGGGAACCTGAGTGAACTAATAACACTTTTTTATTATGATTATTTCATTTTATTTTCATTTATCCAACACCCATATCCCCTGTGTGAAAAAGTAATTGACACATTATCAAAAGTACACTTGATAACTGGTTGCGCCACCTTTAGCTGCAATAACTGCAACCAAACGCTTCGTATAATTCAATATCAGTCTTTCACATCGTTGTGAAGGAGTTTTAGCCCACTCATCCTCACAGAACTGCTTTAATTCAGGTTTTCAAGCATGAACTGATCATTTCAGGTCCTGCCACAGCATTTCTATTGGGTTTAGGTCTGGTCTTTGACTAGGCCACTCCAAAACTTTAATTTTGCTTCTTTTCAGCCATTCTGATGTGGATTTGCTTTTGTGTTTTGGATCATTGTCTTGCTGCATGACCTAACTAAGCTTGAGCTTCAGCTCACAGACAGATGACTGGACATTCTCCTTAAGAATTTTCTGATACAGAGCAGAATTCATGGTTCCTTCAATTATCATCCAGGTCCTGAGGCAGCAAAGCATCCCCACTCCATCACACACAAAAAAGGAGGGTGGGTGCCAGAGAGAAGGGCTCTCGTTAGATGAAGATGAAGAACATGAAGGGGATTTTCCTCTTCTGTTTTTTCTGCCCCTGTTGCAGAAGAGTGAAGGGAGACCACAGTGGAGTTTGGGGCTGTGGGCTGCTTCAGATAATCCTTTTTCTTATGAGAAGTGGCTTGCCGTGGGTCACCGGCATGATGATGCAAGGCATGATTCTCACAGTTTATCACTGGACTCTAGTAGCTCTGTGTTTCCTCTCTGTATGGTAAGAATTAGCCATAAACCCATGGCAAGAACAACAGCCTTCCAGGTTTCCAGTACACTAGAGGTCTATTCTAGGTCCGTGCAACGGAGAGAAAGGTCATGAAAGTCTGTAACCAGGAGTTCGTAACTGCATTGCAGTCACCCATACAAAGGCTTCAGGTTTGAGGCAGAGTCTAACTGCAGTGATCTGGAAAAATAAATTCTTTGGGTTGGAAGTGGCAGTAGCCAATATTGATGTGAAGGACACTCAAATATGAAGGCACAACCTCTATGGCAGTGCTTCCATAGAAAGCACTGTTGAACGATCGTGTTTATGTTTAATTTGTTTATTGGTTTTTAGGGAAAAAAAAAATATTACGTGGTACCATATACTGTACAATAATGTGAACAAACATCATGGTATGACAGACTTGGTACCTAAACAAACTGTGTAAATCCAAACAATAATATAAAAAAATAAAGGAGCAGAAAAAAGGAAACCAGAGATGTGGAAGAGAAAAACAAATGGAAAAGAAAGAAAAGGTATTGAAAGGACAAGAAAAAGCTTGAGGTTGAGGAAGAGACCCTGTTTAAACTCTCTAGCTCAGATTAATGTGCCTTGAGACTGCTTTAGTGGTTAAGACCATGTGTCAGTACACAGTACCTTGAGCCTTGAGATTTATATTATTGAGACGCTCATTAATTCTGGGAAGGAGCAAAAAAAAGTATACATGGAAGTGTTAAAAGAGAAGTGTTCCAGAGTAAAGGTGCTGTAAGTCTTTCAGGACTTACAAGAATGTAGAAGTTTGCCAAAGCAAACCAGTGGATCTAAATATTCCTAGAAGATAATGACTGGTAGCTGGGTCTGTATGGGAACTAGTAAAAATTGCATTAAAAATCTGAGAAGGTAGGAGTGTGCTGCATCCTGGGCTGCAGTTCCAAACACTCCAACCTTTCCCTGTGGAAATGAGAAATAAATAAGTAGATCATTGCAGTGCGATTGAGAGGTGGGCTGGCCTTCTTCAGAAAGATCTTCTGCAATGGGCAGAGCATGTCAAGCTCAGCTGAGTGAAGTTACTCTGTCAGGCCAGCTATGAGATAAAAAATAGCGGTGAGCTACTCTGTCCACGCTGCCTGGTAAGAGAAGAAAGTTGGCCAGATGAAAGGTGCTAAATGTTGTGGCAGGTTCCAATTGGAGGGCTTAGATTTGTCATTTTCCCGAGGGGTCACAAGTGTGCTTCGTTAGAAGGGGAACAGTACTTCAGTTTTTAACAGTTGACATGTCTCACTCTGTACTTTTATGTTCAGCCTTGCAGGCTCTCACCATTCAGCATCCTTTGTTGAAGACACGTGCTTTGTCTGAAGCATCCAAGAAGTCGAAAGGGAAGGCTTTAAGGGGCGCAGGTATGAAATATACATTTAACTGTTTTCATTAAAAAGTGTTTACTTACATGGAAGAAGAGTAGATGTGAGAACATTCAACATTTGTAGGTCTTTTTATGTAACCTACCATACCTCCCGGCCTGACAACCACATTCCTTTGGTGCTTCCTTACCATCCAGTGTGTAAGGAAGCACCAATGAACACACTCTCTATCCCCAGGACCGTTAATGACAACTTTCCTATTCTACAGGATGATCCCTCCATTGGGGCGCTCTTTCCTGACAGCCCTATCATCTCATATCGCCAACCACCTAATCTGCATAACCTTCTTGTTCACAGCTCCCTTGACCGCCCTCAGCAATCATCCACACCAGGCACTTTCCCCTGCAACAGAGCTTGCTGTATCACCTGCAAGTACTTATCTAACACCACGCTCATTCAAGGCCCCTCAGGACAATTCCAGATTACTCAGATGACATCTTGTACCTCCGGCAACCTTATTTACTGTATCTCTTGCAGTAAATGCCCTTCCATCTACATTGGGGAAACAGGAAGGAGATTTGGAGACCGCTTCAGAGAACATGTTAGGGCTGTCAAGATTAAAGATGTCTCTAAGCCCGTAGTTTCTCATTTCACCTCTGACGGCCATGATCACACTGATCTCTCTGCCTGCGGTCTCAAAGTAGGGTTTCTTAACTCCTATAGCAGAAAGACATCAGAAACTAAAATTATCCTGAAACTCGATTCACACCTTCTCCCTTCTCTCAACGACAGACTTGTTTTCTTCTCATTCTCTCTATTCATTTGTAGGTTTCGATTCACACCTCTCCTCACCTCTCTCGACCTCGCACCACTTGATTGGCCACTCTGCCTCGCCCCTGCTCCCGCCTCCTCCTCTCTCCTGGCTTTTGTTTTCCCATGCTATATTATCTTTGCTGAGTGCCCTATCTTTCTTACACCTGAAGAAGGCTCCACAACCTATTACTTGTTTCTTTGCAGCCTACTCTTGCTGACGCAGCTACCCACCTGAACTACATAAACCTACCTGTGCATGGTGAATGTTTTAACTCTACATGATTGTCTGCCTACTTTTACTACTACTTTGAATCTAGTTAAATAGAAACCTTAAAATCTGAAATCTTGCTAATGTAGATATAAGGAATGCTGCACGTCTGAAAATTCTAACAATTTAAGCCCTTTATGCTATTTTTGAGCTGAAAAGTGCTTTTTAACTTTGTATCTCCTTTAATAAGCTCCAATCTTCTGTACATAATGTATTTAATTCTCTAAATAAATGTATGACTGCAATGTAACCTTGCCTTTATAGCAGTAAGGAAGAGCTGATGCATACTGTAGTTTGCTCTATCATTGTAGGCTAATACCTTTAGTGCTTTAAATACAAAAAGTCTATCCCTAAATAAGTAGAATACATACGGAAATGTGGAGATCGTGTAGACACTATTTTGTATCCCTTTGTGAGGAATAATGATACCCAATCACAAAAAGAAAGAAAAAGATGAGCATGAAGAGTTTTGGCATAGCCTGCTTGGCTGAGTACTAAGAGAGGATTACAAGTAAGATCAGCACAGATAAAGGGGGACTTGGTTGCTGTCATTTCTCATGAATTTTCATGACAAGCTCAGTACAATTCTGTGCTGTTAAGAAAATAGGTTATACAAGAGATTTACATTTTTTTATATGTTGAGTATAGATCATAACCTGACTAAGTCAAATGTAAACAAGTTCTGACAAGTAGACAAAGCTTGATGAACAAGTACAGACTGTACAGCAGAGAGGCTGAATGCTATTCTTTGTTGTGTTTGTGTAGAGTTTATCCAGCCAGTGAAGGAAAGACCACGCACAGACACTGAAGCAGCCAGAAGGATGGTGACCAGAGCACTGGGCTTACAGAAACGAAGTGTCCGCAGCTAGCACCGCTGACGTTTGCTGAAGTTATCATACAAGATCAAGATGCTGGAATTGTGAGTTTGACAGCATGTAGAAGATGGAAAGTGTAGAAACACTTTTAGATCTAATCTTTTTCGTCTATATCTGATTATACCTTCATGTTACACAACTCCCTCACACTTAAACGCATCTTTAAATACTTGGAGCTTATTGATTTATGACTAGTCAATACAACATTGAAATTTAGAAATTAAATAGGACTTAAATAGGAAATCATATGGCACTATTTAACTACTGTTGGCTTATTTCTTTCTTACTGTTGGTACCTTTGCAAAAGTATTCAGATCCTTCTTATGGAGTCCAATTTTGTGAAATGACAAAATGACACATACACATTTTTCTAAACTTCATACAGTACTTTTGTTCAAATCCAATATACTCAAACTGAAGACTTCTAAGGATAATGTAAGTTACAGTAAATAGTGTTTTTGGATAAGTACCGACTTTACACACCAGCTTGGTGCAATTTTTATCCATTCTTCTTGGGAATTTTGCTGAAGCTCTTTCGAATTGTGCTTGTTTTGACCTTTGTGCAAATGCAACAAAATGTGAAAACCGTCCATGGGTCTGAGTACTTTGGTAAGGAACTGTAAATGTTAGATCCTACTTTGTCGCTTGCCCCTCAGTTTTACTGAAAGAAGAACCCAGTCAAGAAGATCATGCATTCATGTATGGTGCATGTTTCTGAACTCTTCTGCCGTTTCTAAATTGAGACAATTTGAGAACAGTACATTTTATAGGTTCAATTTTAAAACTGTAAACTAACCTTTTCATTGGCACTATGTTTCATTAAATCCTTCAAATGTAAGTGTATTTTGAAATAAAAACCAACTAGAAGGTGAAGATTAGTGGTTAATAAATGAAAAACCAAAACAGTATGCTTAATAAATCATACCTTTATTATGGAAACCAAAAAAAAGAAGCAAAATATGGATTTTTTTCTTTCAAGTATATGCATACATAACCATTCAGCTGGCAATGTGTACCCTCAAAAAACAGAGGAACACAGTTTATTAGCACCATAACAAAAACAAATTTCACAAAATAATGAACAAAGAAACACTCACACTGGCAGAGGCTTTGAAAATGATACATTAATACAAATCAATAGATTGAAATCCCTGACTTACAAAAATAAGTTACTTAAGATGCTTGCTTAAACAGATGAGTTTATTGAAAGTAGGAAAAGAAAAGCCATTATAAGATGTGGTTCTTAAGAAAAAATGTATTGCATAAGCACATGTTGACCTGTCACTCCTAAAATATTTAAAATATTTTTTGCAGCAGCAACATCCAAATATAGGAAAGGTAGAAGGTACTGCATTAGTAAGGGGGCATAGGACTGGAGAATGCTATTTTTCAGAGCACATCTTTTTAAATCTTGGGCTGCTTAAGCTGAGGAAGTATTGCTTTTGTTTTCAATGGCAAATTGATTGTGTTGTACAACAAGCATTCACTTTAGCTCATACAGCAGTGGCAGTTTCAAACTTGTGTAACCAGTCCATTGGTACGTTGCTACAATGGAGTCCTTTGTAGTACTTGTAGCAGGAACAAGTAGCATTAGTGGCATTAAAAAAATGCACAAACATGCTTCTTAAAATCAATAAATAATTAGGCGCTGCTTCTGAAAATGTAGTGCCAACAAAAACCAAAACAGAATTTTGCAGATACCTTTTTATTTTTTTTTGTTTGTCCATTGAAAAGCTAAATAAATTTATAGAACTATTGAGCTTCATAGTCTTGCAATGATTGTACTGAAATATAATCTGCAGTGGCCTTATTTTTTGTTGTAATCTGCATAATGCTTTTTAGAGTTAGTAGAAACATTTACTTATCAAATAGTGCTAAGTCTACATGTGCATTAATGTAACTATATTAGCCAAAGTACCTTAATACATGAAATTAGAGTTTATTTCTAAGAATTAGAGTAGTAGAAAAGCTCAAAGCAGAAGGCTAGATTATAGTTCAAATCTTACATCCTAAAACCATATGTAGTTTATAATTTCATTCATGTAAGATCTTTGCTACCTGATCTTTTGCAACATTTGGAACTTTGGGGAATAAGGAAAATTTGTAAAAACAACAGTTAACATTAAATTCTGTCTTATTCGTCGGCACTATTAACTTTAATCTTCTGTATTAAAATTAACCCAAAATGAGTCCAGGTTGATTATACTGATTTCAAATCAATTGAGCATGTAAATTAAAAATTGTAAAATGCCCATTAATTTTATAATCTTTGCTTTTTAATGTAACTTAAAGAAAAAGTCAATAGTGCACAATTTTAAAGGCAAAAGAGAGTTAAATAACTACTTTTACATGTGGTGGTACTTAACTCATTGTAGGACATTTATCAGGTAAACATTCAAGAATTAAGAGAACCATTAGTAAATAGTTATGTTAAATTGCAAAGCAAAAAGTTTTAGAGACCATGATGTGCTTCTAAAACAATTGGAAATGTGATTGGGTTCTTTAATACTGTTTGGCACACATCGAATGAGCACCTTGGACATTCAGACAAGTAAGAAAAAGGAACTGGGCAGCACCAGGGAGTGGACAGAAGTAAGTTTACCATCTCCTAGTGGTTGGGTTGACTGGCACATGTCTTGGATTGCTGGGTATATCTAATGTCCGGTTCCTGCTCTTTTGTCCCCTTTACCTGTGGGATATCTGGTTATTAATGAGTCCTGGGAAGGTGTTTTCTGTCTCTGCGCTAAATGAACCACCTGGAAAAGAGAAGAACACAAGGAGATAAAATAAGATCAAGCTGTAGCTTACACATTCAAGCTCCTGACCAAAAAAGGTTTTGAGGAATTCCTAAGGAATTAGCTTTGGAACCACTGCCAGTTTGTTCCACAGGCTGCAACGTCTTGTGAAAATGAGCACCGTCTGTTTTGCATTCTGAACCTACTTGCCATTTATGAAACGTCTCAGTATTTTAGTTTGTGTTGTTGTTCATGCACATTTTGAGTAATAACTTCCCAAACTGTGAAACCAGTAGTACTGCCACATATGTTTGTTTCTTCAAAAGCACTCACAAATACAATTATATTTTTTTGTTCCAGAGAAAACTGACTGAAGATTTAACCACTGACAATACCACGAAGATTTTGACCATTCAGAAGAGTTCTTCCTCTCATCTAAACTGTTTTTTTTCAATCCTAAAGAAACATCAATAAAAACTCCCTGTAGATTTTTTCAAAAGTGAGTATTTTTGCCTATTAAATGAATGCAACTTTTTGTTCATGTAAGCAACATTTTTCTGAAGTCTAAACTGATATTTTAGGAATGTTATGGTTTACCCACTAATGCAAAGTCTTAGTTTTTGTGTTTTGGCCTTGACTGGTGCAGTAAGGATCTATTAAATAACTGAAATTGACAGGATTTGAAATTACAACAGTGGTATATCTTTAGCTTTACAAATATTTACAGTTTTTAGTGGTCTTTGCCCTGCCTCACAAGATATTGGCTTTGCAGTGTTAGTTAATTTTACAGTAATAATAACAGTTGTTCAGACGGATAACCAAATATTTTGAAAGTAGCCTAATGAAGAAGTTTCATCTATTCTTGATTTTCTCTGATGTCATCTTCAAAAGCACCCTTGACATACCAAACTCCACAATAATGTTATGACTCACTTTTCTTCTATAAATCACTAGATTAAAATCACAGATATCACTACATGAATCACAGAATCACTAATTATTTTTACCAACACAATTTTGGAAGTCAACTGTATATTTTTCACAACTCAGCTTGCAACTATGAACCCCAACTCCAATGTATGATACATTACTCATGTACAGTTTATTATTTTCATTGTAAGCTATAAAGTACCTGTGTACTTTATAAAACCTTTAAAGAGTTGGGAAGAGTAATGTCTATTACTTTTTCAATGTTCAGATTACATTTTTATCTTTAAAGTGTTGGTCAGATGTGTTCTTTGGAAAAAGGGTGACTAAAAAGTTTTACCTGTCTAGTTTTCTTGAGAGACATTTTTGCCTTTTAAAGTTATAACCTTAGCTGAAATCTTTTGTGTGAATTTGGCTTTGACACAAAAAGGACAAAAAAAACAGCTATTGTTGTTGTTTTAATTATCCTTCTGGAAAAAAACACTATTCCAGGACTGAGGCTTTTTACAATTGTAGTGTCTTATGAAAATAATTTGTCACACATAATTGGATTGACAATTCCAAATAATACTGAGAACTTCTTTTCTTCTAATGAATACCTGACTGTTTCAACAGCAATAATGCAGAACAAGAGCATATATTGAACAACAGGAACTTTTATCATGGGGGGTTCCTTTCTTGACAGCCCCTCTAAGGGTGGATCCACAGTATGCAAATATAAGACCTTATGGAAAAAATAGGGTTTGGTTCCTTAATTTAGAAAAATGTATTAGTACTTTCTTCTATGCCATAGTATTTTTTTAACAAATGAATAGGGTGTTACATGTTTTCCACATACAAAAATATTTAACATACTTGTTAGTATTAAACAATTGTTTTTTGCCCATCAAAAATCTGGAAAGAAAAATATATAACTTTATATATTTATATACATTTAAATTAATTAGGATTAACAGAACTACAGTATGAAGACCAAATTCTTTTAACTAAAGTAGTGTTCCACTTTGTGCACGAAACAGTTGTTAAACCAATTCCTGAATGTCTGTGCGCTGATACAAGCTCTTTAATTAGCTTTTCACTCAGGCAAATTATTCTTACCTTTCAAAGCACAAGGGTTTGAAATGCAGATAACCTGATGCAGTCTTTCCAGTCATTTTTACATTGTGCATGCTAAAGTGACTTCTAAAATTGTCAAAATAGCCACTGCATGCTTCAAAACCACTTACGTACTAATCCTAAAAATACATTAATCCACTCATGATTTAATAATCTCTTGCAAAAGGCAGTGGAAGCCATCAGAGCTGTTAACTTTGAGACTGTAGAATGAGAACTAGGGAGAAAATGCTGCAATGGTAAAGTTGAGGAGCTAGAAAACATGCATGTAGAGTTTTGTGCAGTGAGGGAGCATTTATACATCAGAGTGCAGAAGGCAACGTTAAGATTTTACCTCCTCCCGAACCTCTAATAAACACCATTTCTACAAAATCTCTTTTTTTTAACACTGGATTTCATCCCTATCTCTGCTCCTCTTATTGTAGGACATAAGTTTGGTCCATATTTAAGAAAAGTACAATACAGAAACCAATTTGAGTTTGGTGCTGCTGTTTTGTGCCGGAGGAGTGAAGTCAAATTCTGAGCCCAGCTACCATTTATCGGATATAATATGTAATAAGACTGCAAGTCATGATAATTTTATATTGCAAGTACTGTACAAAAATCTGTTGCGATTTCTATTTACTCCCACATCACCAATCCACATAATCCAGATATTGATTTTTTTTCCTGTACATTATACAGCTTGGTAAACAAAAAATTATTAAAATATAATAATTTATATTATATTTAATATAATAATATAAAAATAGGAAGAAATATAACCCAAAGAAAAATTGAGTTTTTTTTAGTGTCTAAACTCTTACCTATATGACAGCTGTACATCCATATTCTGTGTCCATCGTACCGACATCGGCATTTCATGATGTTGTTGGTGAAATCGGATTCAGCCACTTCATAATTGGGATTAATTACAACCTAATGGAAAAAAATCAAGTCACTATTTTATTAATTTTACTTTACAAAGACCAATATTGCTACAATATCTCAATACACTGAAAGACAATACAAGTAAAATATCATAAATGGATCCAGTTATTTTACTGATGGTAAGATTTTTAAAACTCTTCAAATGATAATGTATCATTGTGTAAAAACAACCTAGTGTTGAATCTTTAAAAGTTTTTTACAGCAGATGGCGCACATGAACAAAATTCCAAAAGCCATAATATTGCTGAAAGAGGTGCTGTGGTATGAGGGACCATGTCTGAGGTTGTACTTATACAGTAACATTTCACAAGTTTGAGACCCGCCAATCAAGATCACAGGCAAGTATCTCCCTGGTTCATTTCAAGTTCTTGGGAATAATCACTAAGGCTATTTGAACAATCAGTTCATATAATGTGAGGTCATTTATTTTCTAATTCCATTTGTATACAAAAAAGATGTGGTCAAGTAACCCGATAACAAATAATTTAAATTTCAAATATACTATTTTTTCACATTGTCACCACCGGTTGAAAAGGAAAGGCATAGTTTATAACACTACAGATATCATGGTGGAATGAAGCAGCATAATCTCACCTGGAAAATGTAATCTCCGGGCTTGACGTCTGTGATATCTACCCACTGACAGTCAATATCATGCCTGTAGGTGTCCCAGCAGCCCACTGTAATTCCTTGTTCGCCAAAATTAGCACACTCATACCGTTTATGAATCCCTTTCAAACACAAGGGGAAAGAAAAGGGGAGAGGGAATTATAAAAATCTTTAATGTTATTATGTAAAATAATTAAAGAAAAAATAGTTCCATGTTTCATGTGGATTCATTTTTAAGAGCCAACCAGTGACATAAAATAAGGAACATGCATCGACCAAACAGGAATTGCAAATGGCAAGTAGTTTTGCTTCTTTAGGAGGTGGTTTCAAAATGCTTTGTCAAGATGGTTTGAAGTCTCAGATAAGATTTTATGCAGCGACCTGTACTATGACTGAATATTAATGTTTCAGTGAGGTAAGTTAGAGAAGGTTCTCACCTTCCTCGCACTCGGAGTCCTCCAGACAGAAGCTGGCTTTATGTCCTTCAGCGACTTTAGTGCCATTAAGGCTAAGTAGATCATAGTGTGTGAAGACTTCCATGCTGTGGTAATGCCTGAGAAGGAGATATAATGTGTTCTTTAATTAGATGAAACCAAAAGAATAAGAAGAAGCACTTAAGGTAGGCCCCTGCATGTACCCAGGCATTTTTATTAAAGATTCCAAGTCTGCAACTTCCCAGCCACTTTTTTAGGACAAATATCATAGGTTCAAGATTTCAAAGGGAACATAGTCTTCATATACAATATGTACATATGGGGTTAGCCCAGCTATCTTTGCAGCTATAAGTAATTGACTGCAGTTGTTTCTTGTAGCCCCTCTTCCTCTTCTTCTATTGGCCATTTAGTTTTTCCTTCCCTTCACTCTTCACTCTTGAAATTATTATCCAGTTATTAGCTCCATTGATCCACCTGATCTGATAGTATGATTTAACACAGTGATTTTCAGTACCTTGTGTTGTATTGCTTTTATATCAGTTACTAATTACTTATTTAAAACCTTGTATTTTATTTTGTATACTCAGTATCAAAATATTTTCCAGTTACAACTGCAACAAACTCACAAAGAAATGTAGTAGGTGAAGTGACATTTAAAAATTACACAATTTTATTATGCTGGTTAAGATGGGCCTTCAACTGGATCGATTAACTGGAGGTCTACTGTGAAAGTTACCCTCTCATAGCTGTGGCCACCATTGGAAACAATAGATTCTATAAATCTGAGATGTGTGCTTTGCTTCAGATTATAGATAGAAGATGTCTTGTAGAATTCTGTCCCATTTATATCTAGAACCTGGACAACCATGAGACAGTTTTCTGATCTCTGTGCTACTTGTGCCGTCATTGTAACTACAATAAGTCATATGTTTTTCTCTTGACTTACAACAAAATAACATTTGTTGAATGAGTAATTGTTTTCAGTAAGTCTCCTCTAATTTGTAACTAGTTATTAATGATGCAGCAATTACTATTAATGATGTAGCATAAAATACACAGATTTCAGTTTTAAATCATTTTTTCTCTGCTTTAAAAATAATTTTGCTCTATGGATTACAAGTGTTGGCTAGAAAGTCAAAAGGGAGCGTAACAATTTATTTAGCTTTGATAAAGTGAGTTATATTTATTAAATTGTAATAGACCATCTAGGTCACGGACGGCCATGGTCTAAGAGCTTAGAAATACTAGATCAGAAAAACTATTCAGTTAAGGATTTGCAACAGCTGAACAAATGACAAAATATAGTCACTGTATGGGAATTTAGTAGGTTAGAGCAACCTTTAGACAGCAGCTTCATGAACACAATTCTATGGCATCATTGCAAATCAAGAGTTTCAATGTCGGTACATTGGACTTTCAAGTTTGAAAATCAGATGGAATGTGAGCACTGCACTTAAAATATTACTTTCAGCACTGGATTTTAATTTTTTCTTTTGTGTATAAAGTTGTAAAAATTGAGTTTCCATAATTACTTCCCCTTTCCATAGGTCGGCAATCAATGCTTGCTTTGTGTGTCTCCATGGCCACTCCAACCCTTTACTCCATTATTTAGCACAAGCATAATGTATTTTTCCATCAGACATTAAACAATGCTGTCACAAGCAATACTGGGACTGTTTTCCAAATGAATGTGAATATTCCTTTGGCTGTTCTGGCTCAGAAATATCACACTGTAGCCAAATCCTCTCAGTTTACACTTTGTTTCCTCTGCTCTGCCCCCACCTCCTCCCCGTTTTCACCCTAGCCAGACCCCAGCCTCTAAACATGCTCTATAAAAGAAGTTATTATGTCACAATGGCAAACATCTCTTTTCTGTTAGTAAGTCTATTAATGTGGTAGAACTGGAGAACTAGATCATGTAAATGAATTAGCCACTTCCTGGATGATGAAACCCCACACTTCCACACAGTGTTCTGGGCTATACAACATCACACTATACTGTATATTGAATCACTTTATGTTCTTTCAGGTAATGTACTTTTTTAATTCAGGAAATTCAGACATAGTGTTTCTACATGGCTCCTTTTTGTGGCACCATTAGCACCTACAGTAACAATGTTAGGATACGTCAAAATCATAAGCAAAGCTCCATAAAATATATAAAGCTCCATAAAATATATGGAAATAGTTAAAAGATTCACCATCAAAAATAAACTTTTATGCTAAATGATACTTAAGTTTTCTACTTAATCCCACAAGGCACAAAACAAAACTGAGTTATATTTCACTCTAGAGAAAAAAAAACACATTAGATGGAAGCATCGAATCTGTCTCTCAAGCTTTAAATCTGAATATGATTGCCAGTACCTAAAAACTCACACCTGACCATCAAACAGAGCCTGTGTCACAACCTCAAATACATGTATGAAAATATACGTGCACACTTATATAATTAAAGAGCAGAATGGTGTATAAAAAAGCCAATATCCTTGATAGTGAAATCTGTATCTAAGAATAAGTCTGATTATATTCCAGATAGATTTCCCAGTATTTGCATTGCTTAATTAAACATGATAATCATGTGTGATATGTGCATATTAACTTCAAAATGAGTCTCATAAATGAAACATACAGTAAAAAATACAAATAAAGAAGTGGAGTTGATAGCTGAACTATGTTTAGAATCATTGTTAGACTTCTAGACCTAATACCAATTCTCTTGATGTTGCATCCTATCCTTTGTTTTATCACCCGATCCAGTCTGATTAAAAACCTGTGGTTCTGAAACCTAGAGTACAGCAATCCTCACCTGCCCTAGTCCTAGAGTCCCAGATGCTTTCAGGTAATAGAGGTGCCTTCCAATTAGTGGCTCAGTATCATATTGTCAATAATATAAGTCAGTAACTGGTTAAAATGTATTAGAGAATAAAAGAGAGCACATTCCTAGAACCTCTGGGTCACTTACAGATGGAACAGGTTGCCTTAAAGGTGAAACTAATTAAAGTGTAAGTTGATCAAAATGTTCTCCAATTAACTATACATTTATATTGAACTTAAAATGAAATTAGACATGATCAGCATTGTAGAGCCTAATACACATCATTTTGTAATGCATCACGGAATTAATTTCATAAAGTTTTTCTTTCTTTAATTTTGAGGACTAAATGTTCTTATGCTATTTTTAGTGTTTCTATTTGCTTAGCAGATGCACCTTTGAGGGGATTTTACAATACTTATGTGACATTTACTGTATCGATCACATGTGTACAACAAGTTAAACTGTTAAGTAAATTGTTATCCTCATTTATATATACACTAATATTGACAGCATTTTAATTTGCCAATCAGACTGGACAAATGTTTGATTTGAGAGCCTGATGAAATTAGGGCTCCCATATAAAATGATCATCTTCCATTAATTAGTAGAAGTTGAACAGCAAATGCAAAAATGTGGGAAACTGCAAAATGTTCCCCAATAGTCTACTGTATTACAATCCTGACAAAGAATAAGGATTCATTTCTAAACGACTTAAACATTGCATTTTTGTTCATTTCTTTGGTGCCAACCTGTCCTGTCTCAAAATGCCCCAGGGATTGTGGGGTCTAATGGTTATTCCAGGGAAAAAAAGAAGACCTCATGTACATTGAGGGCGGGTACTTGCCGATGGCAGTCGTGCCAGATCCAGGAGTGGCGCCCAGCCTTGGGACGGAAGTCCGATTGGCCGTTGTTATGGATCTGTGAGGAGAAGCGCAGCAGGCGTCGGTAGGCGTTAGCGGGTGCGTTGTTGGCAGAGCTGGCCAGGCAGTTCTCCTCATGGGCACACTGCAGCATGAACATGGGCCTGTCTTCCAGGTAGGTGGTCTGTTCCACTGCTTGGGGGTTCAGCACCAGGTCAGGGGCAGCTGGGAGGGAACAACAGAAAACCCTCTTGAGTGAAAATTCCTCTAGAGGCGCCTGGCTGAGGCGCCTGGAGCAGGCATGAGAAAATACTGTATTGTATGTCGGTTTTGAGAACTACTGTACAATTATGGATATGACCCCCCGAGTGACATCAGTTAAATGGAAAATGTCACAGTAAGCAAAAAACTGTTCACTTGGGCAAAAGCAAACCATAGCACGAGATGTCGTTGATGGTTTTAGCTCTTGAGACATAATTATATGCTGTATATTCTGCTACCACAAAATTAGAGAATATTCCTAATTTTGTCCATGTTCCGCTTTGACTACATCAGTTCAGTATACATTTTCACAAATGTCCATAGGAACATGGGACCACTCAGCCAACAGTATTAGATGTTTAGCAGTTTCTTGCAACCTGCATTGTACTTCCTGTTGATGTTTATTTTTACTCAATGCCTGTAATCCCTTGAGCATGTCTGAAAAGACACATTGGCCAGATCTGCTGTTGCCGTCAACAATACATTTTGGTACAATACAGGTCCACCAAAAATCATGTCTTATATGAGCTTACTTACTGCATATCTGCCTTGGTTTTCTCAACAAAGAATATTGAGGCAAAGACCTGGTCTGCTATTTCATTACAGTCTTCAGTGAGCATGGGACAGACCTTCTCACAACTTTGGACAGGATTTAGGAGCACAGTGTACATTGGCAGGATGTCCTTCAATGACAAGTGGCTAAGTGTGCACACTGTGGGAAGGTCAAGGGTGAAGCCATGGCAGGAGGACTTACTCTCCGAACACGAGACTCCAGCAGCGAAGCGGGCCCCTCCTTTGGGACAGTTGAGGTTTTGTCCATCGTGAAGGCAATGAGAGAGGGACATCTCTGTCCCCGAGCACTTCACCCCACTCATCACCACATCATCCGCACTGACCTCCCCTGGCCAGTACCACGTTTCCTAAATAATAAGATATTTGAGAGGGTTGTTGTGACAAGAGCTTGTGTCAACACCAGACAAACTGGGAAAATAAACTGGACAAACCTTCAAATGTTAGAAGCACACAGAAAAAGACACATGAATCACTTTAATAGAACCCAGTTCACACAATAAACTACCTATCCCTGATTTCTGCCATTGTCATTGAGTGGGAAGTGAGTCTCTGAATTACAAAGACATCCAATAACAATGACATCACTGTTTAGTTTTTTGGGGGGTGTTTGGAATTATTCTTTCCCAGAGCAAAAGAAGTTGAAACTCTTAGCACATAAAAGTAGTTAGCATTATAATGTAAGGCAACAGCAGAAATATAAATATTTTTTTCTCAACTTTAACGTTTTTTGAAAACAAGACAAAACAACACCCCAGTCCCCTCAAAGTTGTACCACCCTCTGGAGCAGCACTTCAAACCTGACCCCCACACACAATGTATCCAAGCAGTGTCAACCTTCATGTAAATCATATTTAGTTAGGACAGATACAATGATGCCAAGGGACGCAATGCAGCGGCTAACTTAAAAGTATCGTAAAATTAAAAGTATTCTGTACTCTTTTATTTTTATATTCAATCTGAACTGAATCAAGTTTGAGGCAAGCCTGCAATTGTTGTCCGCCAGATGGTGGTACATTAATTCTTCTATTCCTTATTGTTATTTAGAACTACTTTATTATTGTTAAGGGTTGTGCAATTTTGTGTTTTTTTAGTTTAATCAAACCCATTTTTTCTACACCAGCTTTTACCAATTTGGGACAAAGTGCTGTGTTCGTGTTGTGAAGTCATGAACCCAAACATCCTTAATAATTTAGCTAAATACGATTTGGGCAGGATTTGTTCAAATTAAATGCTCTTGTTATTTACTTGTAAGCACAATTCTTGATTAATAGTGTCTTTTTTCAAAATCGGTTATTTTGAAGCAGAGGACTTTCAGTAGCAAGTAGAGGCTAGCCTGCTTTTGTGTGTTGAATACTAATTCTGCAATATTGCTTTACCATCTTTTTAATTTACCTATGCTTTCAACTTATCATACTTTATTACAAACTGACAGAAAACTGAGAAAGAAGCTCTTGGAAATCTTCAGACTAACACATTTAAACTTTTTTGTTCTTGTTCTTGTTAATAGTAGCAGTACTTTGCCCTTCTGAATACACTCCATTTTGAAATGGTCTATATACAGTAATCGAGTCTGTAATATTCTAAACATACTACATACATAGTACATACAGTACCATATTGTCATCTTTGTTCAGCCTAATTACTTAAGGCTTTACTTAACAAAGCCTAAATCTGATATAATCCTTAATTAAACTGTTGGTTTCTAATTTACATGCAGAAACTCCATTGTATTACAGAGGTGTATGGTTGCAACAATCTCATCAAATATACCGTAGATCTGTTTAGTTTATTCTCAAAGTGTGAGGTACACTGTTGTTCTGCTAAGGGTGCTCAGACGTGTGGGGATTACAGTAGATTATATCAAACACTCCAATAACAAGCATCCTTTATTCGGCATGGATTCAGGAACCTGTTCATGGAAACACTGAAACTACTTGTTACTATACTTATTTCTAATCCTATCCAACATTTTAAATTATACACAATCAAGGTTTTAATCAAGCTAAATCCTAAAGCTAAAAATCTCCAGCTAGGGATCGCTGAACCTCAGAGAAGAAGATTAAAAAACAAAAGAGCCTCATGCTCCAAATACCAGGCCATACATTCTCTTTGTTAAAAACACATCCATTGAGTGGATTCTCATTTCATTGTTCTTAGTTTCAGTTGTACCTGAATTGGCAATAATGTATTTCAAAGTGCAGTACTATCTCCACACGGAGAGTACATTTGACCATGTTTTCCTTGTGTAAAGTTTGTTTTTGTGGAGCCTAGCCATTCTCCATTTGCTGGCAGTTACAGCCTCTGTAGTGTGTCAGGAAGTCAGAAGGAATGGCCTTTGTTTCCATGTGCTTGTTGCTGGATTTCGTGTATGTTTGACATGAGAGAAGGTGGGGAAAGTAAAGTTCCTAGTCAAATTTTCCATTTCATTCCCATGTCTGCTGGAGCACTTAAGTTAAAAAATATCTTGCTTACATAAAATGTCAAGGAAGTAATGCTCAAATATATAGTTGTACACCATCTGTTAGAATAACTTCAGTTCAGTTACTGCTGTTAGTTCTTTTTTTTGCAGAACAAAGAGTCATATTTCTCAAGTGTTTTCTGACATGCTAAGTTTAAGGCACTTTTGCAAGAAAGAAATGGCTAATAGCAACCAAATGTAAAAGAAGAGCTGGAAAGTGCTCCGCTTTGTAACCTTTCTCACCATTGTATGTTCTAAAACAATTTCACCATGTTCCAAAATTAAAGGAGAAATGTTTCAACTCGTATATTAGCAGCTTGAATTATTTATGTGAAACTTCATTGTGGTTTTGGCAAATGTTCCTTTCAGTTGCATAACCGCTGTAAAGTAAGCCATAATATACCATCCTCTTTCTATTACAAATTACTACCTCTCTTTGTCCTTCTTGAAGAAACTCGACCTCCTCACCTTCTCCGTCATTAAGAGTCTGAGCTGACTGACTCCAGTTCAGAGTGTTTAGCCCAAGGTTAGGCAACTCCGATACTTGAACACTGGGTTGCTGCAGGGTTTAAAGACACCTAGTATCCAGGTGGGTGCTGCACATTGGTAGTGGAGGAGGGGTTTCCCCATTACCTGTAAAGCACCTTGAGTGGAGTGTCCAGAAATGCACTACATAAGTATAAGGAACATGATATATTATTGTATAGCAAGATCAATATGTTTATTTCGGACAGGAGGGCAAACTAAGTCATGGCTCAGGAATGGTAAAAATGATGTTTTATTGCAGTATGTTTAAAAGTGGATAAGGGGAAATGCTCCTCTCTCTCCAACTCTTCCATCACACAATGACAGCACAGCACAGATATCTCTGACCTGTGCTAGGGTGGTTAGACCTGGCTTAAAATTTAATCTCAATGTACCCAAACCCAGGATGTGATGCCAGTAGTGAGTTTGAATTACAGTAGGTAGATGCAAGAAGTCACCACTAATATAGTCTAATGTAGCACTATGATGGGTAGGTTGGAACTTGTGCACCCTGGCACTGAAGAGGATTACCTGAAAGGCGTGGTTGGCAAAGCCTAGTCCCAGCTGACGACACACCACCATGGCCTCCATAGTGCCCCATCCATCGCTGCACACAGTGCCCCACACCAGAGAGCCGTTCCTCTCTGCCAGGACCTCCACACGGCCTTCAAAAGGGTTCCGGCCACCGCTCAGGCGCAGCTGACCAAACACAGCAAGAGGAAGGTCCCTTGAAAACCACCCGCAATGGCACAATGCATCATGTTCATGCTTTTTGGTTAGACGGCCCTCGGCCCAGGTGAAAATTCCAAAACCCTCAATTTGACTGCAGGTTTGACCAGGTTTGTTCTGATGAACAAAAAACTGCCATCAGGTAAAATGTTTGCAAGTGGAGTTTCAAAAGTGGGGTTTGCCTTGTACCATTGTAATTTAGAAAGTTTGAAGCTGTAAATTCCATAGGAGACAATTTAAGCATGGAAAATAAATGCATACAATGTTGGGAATCATGTCCATTAAATGTTCCCATTTGTATCATTAGAATCATTACACTATAAGCATTTCAGATCTATTTTTGTTCTGAACAACTGCACACAAGACAGTGTTTCAGACCTTAAACCAATAAAACCCATATGAAAATCATCAATGATCTGATGCTAGCGAGGTTTTGGAATAACAGGAAAAGACCATGTGCAAACACAATATTTTTCTTTTTACATATGTTGCCATGACCTGCTTTCACACGTTTCTCTGCAATGAATCACTTGGAACTTCAAACAGCTTGGTGCACCAATACTGAAAAATACTGTCATAGTGTCTTCACAAAACTTACAATAGTTATTGCAGCATAAGAACCAATATGGTTTTTTTTCTACCCATGAAGAATGAAAAAGCACACTGTATTCTTGCTTTTGAAAATAAACAAATGTTTTGTGGCTTTCTCGGTTGTAATAAATCAAGGAAATCCTGCACATAATGACTAAGAAAATAAAAAGGCTTAAGAATTTATGTCTGTCCATTGTAGATGCCTCAAATATTACCTAACCAAATCTGCTGAGTAGTAGACAGCAGTGTAGTACTATCCCTATTCAGTATGCCATAGAAAGAACAGCTGCAGCTGGATAGACTATGTAATGATTTCTGTAATTAGGTTCTTGCTGCAGGGCTAGATTATACTCTTGTGTGGTGAGCCAAAGCCATACATGTTAAAAAAAATGAGTCATGGACACATATTATTGATAGCATGATCCTGAGCCTTATAAACTCATGCTGTTTATAAAGATGAATTAAAATGCCATTTACTGTACATGCAATACCATAGAAGTAAATTATATAATACTATGTACTGTAGTACCATATACTAAAATATACACAATCAAATCATATGTGCAGTAGTCAGTATGCTTGAAGTTCTGTCTTACAAATATGGTGGGACAAGTCTAAACAATAAACAAATAATGCTCAGGATCCAATTAAGTTGTCTTTGTGTATTGTGGTCAAATACACAGCTCTGATTCCACTTGGCTTAACATTTTAGTTTACTTGATGACAAAAGGCTTGCGGAGGTAAAAAGTTGTTTTGTCTTGCTTGTGTACTTCTATTTTATTTTTTATTATCCTTGATCCACATACATGCATAGGTATAAACAGTACATGTACATACCTGTATACAATGAAATCAGAGCTACATTGTGTTCTCAGATTCCTGCATGGTTCCAACTCACATGATATAATTATATACATATCAGTTTCAGTAGTTTTTATTTTACTATATTCTGAATTACAAAGACAAATCATGACCATGAAAATGCATCATGAAATTTGATTATATTTTACAATTTTAAGAACAGAACATTTTTTTTAAATTGAATATTCATCTTGGCTTTATTAATCTTATTTTATCTCCCCAGTTTGTTCTTCTTCTCCTTGATGAAACTAGTGAAACTGAAAACTTAGACTGTGGTAGCAGGAATGGTTCTACATATAACTTACTGTAAATAATTTGATATAATGTTTATATTATTATTATTTGTTAAAAAAGCAAAGGCTAAATACTATACTTACTGTATGTACTATTTTCATAGGACAACTTTAGGAAAATAAAGTGGCAGTTTCACATGGATCTCTCAGGAAATTTCAGGGATCTCCACTTACCCGGCCCTCAAAACCCATGGCAGGAACATTACACCTCACACCAGCATCCTCTTCATGGCTGCAGCCCAGCGAGTCTTTGTTAAAGAAGCACTCAGTGATGGACTTCTCAAACCCTGAGCACTCCACCTCATTCATGTGGACAGGACCCATACCTGACAGCCAATATAAAAACACACAGTGGCACTTACACTCAAAGAAATATGAGTAACGCTGTACTAGGAAGCGTTATGCCATTCATTTTAGCATAGTTTATACCAAGAGCTAGAAATGATGCTAAAATATTTTTTTTTTTTAATGTAACCTCATGCACACATTATTTCATTTTTGAATGTCCCTATAAGACATTATACATGTGATTACGACATCATGTGTAGCAGTTATGAAAGGATTATAAAGCCATCATGCAGCAACATTCAAGTAAAGATTTATCCAAATCTGCTACATTTTAGAAACATAGCTAAAAAATAACCCTTGAAAGAGTCAACAACTAACTAAAAACCACAATAACAGGAAAGGTAATCTCGTAGTCTTCTCCTTTGATCCATCCAAGCTCACTATGATCTCATGATTTATTCTCCTGGAAATCCTTAACTCAGGACTAGCGTACTCAGTCAGGTTATATAAGGATTGCAGGGATTTTTCATCTGCTCTTGTTGTTACAGGAACACTGCTTGCTTGGCATTAACCCAGAGCATTTGGTTACAAAACGCTTTTTTCCCTGTTGTCAGAAAAAAATAAAGTGAGACAAATGACTGATTTTCCATAACTCTGCTAGCATGTTTTCCCCTGTCTGCTCCCGTACTGGAATATCCAACAGTTTTTTGCTAATGCTATGAAGCTCATAAAAAATGTTTAAATGAAAGGATATTTTTTCAATGGGTTTGTGGCAGTGGGTCTGTGGTGAGAGGTATGTGATTGAGTAATTAAAATCAAATTAAGAAAGAAAAAACTCAAAGTACAAAGATTTAGTAAAACACACAAAAGCCAATATAGCTGACAATAAGTATCTGTTCCTTCCATTAACATCAACTCCCGGTTGTGAAATAATTCTTATATACAAGACTGTATTTTAACAGTAAAGAACAAATTTTAATTAGGCAGGAGGGAGAAGAATTTTGGAGGGAGGAGGGAGAATTTTGTGCACAAGAGCTAAAAGCTTTGTCTAGGCAGTACCCAGAACTGTCTGACAATAAACAAACTGTATTCCATTTTAATGTTCTTTGATCTGGTATCTTAAAATTGGGGACATAGCTGAGGGTTCAGCAATTTCTGATTGTTCTTGGGTATGACCTCTGTGTGTGGGCTGACAACAAGAGAGCATAACACATGAGCGAAGACTACGATTTCTATTCAAGATTCAAATACACATGTTTAACAGATGTAATTCCTTCAAAGCTCACTTAAAATTTTACATTTATTTTATAAATCTGTTAGCTATTTCTCATGACTATATTAATATCTACTTTTTTCACAGAGAAATGTCCAGAAAATGCTCATACATACTGTATACCTTGCACTACTGTATAGTATATGTAATTACCCATGTGTAATTACAGCACACAGTTCTACATGGATATGAAAAAAGAATTTATAATGTTTAATTCAAATCCCACACAAGATGTCCTTATTTCATGCAATCTAATAACCACCTCTTAAATAATGGATTTGTTTTGTGTGAGATTTCAAATGTAGCTTCAGTTAACTTGCCTTTAATGGTTCTAATTTAAAATACCTACATGACCATGCCAAACTTAAGCTTGTGTTCCAAGTGGAATCATACCTAGTGTTCATACAGCTGCTGTTATATACACACACTGCTATCTATATACATAGATGTCAATCAAAGTGTTAATAACAAATTAGTCAACATTTGGTGATATCAAGCTTTGGGACAATGTATGCCACATGTATGAAAAAAAATTAACATTTTAGGAAACAAAAAGTCAAATATAATTACACTATGGGAGGCAAAATTAGAAAGTACACAGTAGAAAAAAGATGTATTAATAAACTCTCTGTACTCAGCTTTTAGGCAGTGCACAGAAACAACAAAAAGGCAAACATGCATATGAACATATCAAAGAGTATAGTGTAGAGTGTATCAAAGAGTGTTGCAAGTCAAGAGAGGTTATGCTGAAAATGTATAAATCACAATGCACAGGCATTGAACATTAGCTGCTTTTCTCTGACACATGTAATGAATTTCTCAATCCCCGAGTGGCATTTGGACAGCAGATGTTAGCATCTGTGGCACTGAGGTGCCAGATCAAAGTCTTTTTTTCTTCGTTCAACAAAGCCAAAGGTCAGATCCTCAGCTAGTTAGCTCACTTTTATCCACTAAGTGACTGATTGTTGGCCTAACAGCTGCAGAATGCATAGATCTCTATATAGATGTTTCTGTTTCTGAACATAAATAGTGTTTGTCAGAAGAAGTGAGGTGAAGCCACCATACCACTGCAATTTTGCAATAATACTGAATGACTCTGGGCTGGACTTAGTTTGCTTTAAATGACCTAGTTTATAATTGTACTGTATTGCTTTTAATATTGCACTGATTGTGACTTCTAATTCACTGATTCACTTCACTTTGTTTTTTAAATAGTGCAGTACAGAACAGGGAAAATAACAAGATCCCTCAAATGCATTTAGAAGAAAAAGTAAGAACATCCTGTTTAAAAGAGCACTTTAACTGTCTGGAGCAAATTGCCCACATATGCTATTGAAGCTCACTGACTCGGAAACCTTCAAGGATACATGAGACTCTTGTATTGATCAACTACCAGCAAACACACAAACAAGAATGTCCTATTGTTCAGAAACTTCCTTAACGTTCTCATGAAAATCTTCTTAACAAATAAACAGAATCACTATGTCAAGTAAAAAAGTAGTTATGTACAATGTAGTCCACAATCATGAATAAAGCAAAATAGAAAAGGACAGATGCTAGGGACCTGGTCCGTGATTACAAATAGAATAGTTCTTAACATACTGTACATTTACATTAGTTTAACACTTTGCTTCATTTGACTACCTGTTACTACTGCCAGACTGTGAGGATTGTACAAGTTGACAAACCCAGATTTACTCAACACAAAAACACTAAACACAAACTGGATGGCATCAAGGTTGACTGGGGCCATTGGAATTATTTAACCAGAGCAGGTTCCACAGCTGAAAGACTGCATTTTGTCCTGTTTCTTTTTTATTTTTTAGAGTGGAAATAACCTTTGCTTTTGAGGCACACTTAAATTAAAAATAATTTGCATGTGAATTTAATACACATTCAGAACATGAAGAGTTCCCTTTGTTCCTTTAACTTTATGAACTTTGGTATTGGGTTTCTGAAAATATTCCTCATAGTCCAATATGAGGAAATGATGTGAGGAACAAAACGTGTTGCATTAGCTTCAGTGCAGAAAGCACATGAATCAGATGTCTCCAAAAAAGAATACTACAGTAGTTTGCCATAGAATTTTGGTTCACAGTCTAATTTTATCATTGTAGTTAACAATACAAAGATATTGTTAATGATGAAAGCCATTATTAATAAAATAATGTACAATATAATTTTAAGGCGTATGCTGAACATAACTGTTTTTATTAGCTTTCTAAGTAGCTAAGACCTACTGTTGTTGCAGTTTGTGTCATATACTGTAAACCACAGGCAAAAACAAACGTACAACTGGAGCTTTGGTTTACAATGGATTTTTAAGTTATTCATTACTAAAGTAATTACAATAATTTAGAGAAATGAGTACATTTCTTTTTAAATATTAGAATGTTCTGGCAAAAAAAATATGCCTCCTTCCTGCTGGCTTCTAAAAATATATATTTTTTCACAATATGTGTTTCCTTAGACAAGTTCAACAGAAAACCTAGCAAACGTGAAAATATATGATCTACAGTATGTTGAAAGAGAAACAATAAAAGAGGGATGACAAAGACTGAAACCTGATTTGACTTACCTTGCCCAAGCCTGGCACCGGACAGGGCCTCCTTGGCACTCCCGAACCCCAGCTCTCGACACACCACAGTGGCAGTAAGGAGGTTCCAGTTATCGTCACAGATGGTGCCCCACTCCCCATTCTTCAGGACCTCCACACGCCCCTCGCCAACGATTGCACCACCCTTCAGACGCACCAGAGGTTGCTTGGAGGAAAAAAAAATACAGGTGGGCACTGCACTTCATTTTAAAGTCTCGGGATCAAGCCAAAAAAAAAATCCATTTCAATTTTAAATGATTTCAAAATTAAGTTTGCATCCTGGCTGCACAGAGGACATGAACAAAAACCCAAACCTTCACACTCAGAGAGAGAGCCGCCACGGAACAGGCTGTTCTATGACCACTTTGACAAGTAGAAAAGGCCATAGTAGTGATAGCCTTAATGATATACTGTATATATTGTGCTTTTCATCCATGTTAAGGAGATTCAAAAGCTCTGCACTTCTGTGGTGGCCACAACAACAGTAAACTACTTTGACTAATATAATTCCTTTTATTACAATCAGATTCTCAGTGTGCTTCTCAACACATAGAACCTTTGCACAACGCCCTAACGTCATTGTAATGAGTACCATATTACAGTATATGGTCTTAAAAGGAAATCAAACCCTGTTTATAAAACTGACCAGAGGAAAACTGAAGAAAAGTAGTGAGGCTAAAAGTGCTCCATAGGGAAAAAAGAAGAAGAGACAGACTTTAAAACAAAACTTAAAAAGAAAACTTAAGCGTTTATCTATGACTGGTCTGGTCAGACTCTGCCTGCTTTCCCACTGCCTTCATAATAAACCCCAAAGAGAAATATTCCTGGCATTTGGAATAATGAGTCACCCAGTTGCAAAGGACACAAGAACATAAACATGAAGTAGGGAAGATTAGCATCTGCTGGACAAAATGACAGAACCGAGTGGTAAGCATCCTTTACTGTTCAGTCTGTCTGCTACATACCAGCCTCAAGAATCTCCTGTTGTCTATTTCTTTCCGGCTTCTTAAACTAATTGTTTATCTTGTATGGCTTCCAACATCTCAGTTTCACAATGCACTCTATCATCTGTGACAGAAGAGTGTCCTGCTGTACAAACTAAGTGCTGCTGAGCAGTAGGAATGTAGCAGTGCTTTATACATTTACTGGCCAAAATATTACGATACCCCTCAGTAAGATGAACAAACCTTTTCAGTTGCAAGGAAGGCATGATCAGCTTGAAGAGACTGAGTCAAACTTTCATCATGTTCCCTAGCTAAAAAACAATTCCCACACCTCAATCTTACTAAAAATTCATGGAAACCAGTGGATTGTTTGCCTCATTTCCACATGGCATCACCTTTAATGCAACCTCAACAGGAATCAGTCAATATAGATCAATATAATGGGTTTGTGTAAAACTTGACATATTTCAGCCAATGAGTGTGTGTATAGAATGGCTAATTCTACAGTTGTATACCTCTTTATTCATTGCTAGGAAGACTTCACAATTGCTACATGATCATAGCAAAAGGACACATCTTGACAGCTCTGCAACCCTATGTACAGTATATAAGAAAAAATGTTAGATGTTACACAACAAAGTATAAGGTGATGTCCATCCTTTACAATTTCAATTCAATTCAAGCTTTATTGTCCTCTGGGGGAAATCTGTTTTACAGCACAGTCCAATACAGCAAAACAACAAGGCAAACATTACCAACAGAGAAGATGATGCAATAGTGTCACAGCTTCCACTGGTAAAAAGCAATGTGACTGTATTTCAACTAACATTTAATTCCACTAAGTATGCATATTTAACACCTGTAGCAAGAATTAAAAATATGCAAATGCGTAAAGTAACTTTACAATTTAAACCACCATCCAAAATTTATCATCAATGCACAGAGACGACCACTTCAAGTTTGGATCTCAGCCACTCAGTTTTAGACTGTAAGTAAATCTGAATTTAAACCTGAATTTACTTACAGCAGCATAAATATGGGGTTATAACCTAGGAATTTTGCCACCTGAGCAGCTATTTTCCTAATGTGAATACTTTACAGTATGTACTGTATTCAGCCATTTCCTCAATCTCACAGTCTAAAGCTCTTCTTTGTTCAGAATCTGTATCCCTAGCAAATGTCAAATACCATTTTCAACTCTACATGCTCAGAACTATATACGAGTTCCAGTTCAGTTTTAGAAATTTTAAATATTTTAAATTGTATGTGCCATTAAACAAAATATTCCCAATAATATATATTATAGATTTCAAGCGAAACTGCCCTGAACTGACATTGAAAATATACCAAAAATTAAGATACAAATAAAAATTATAAAAAATAAATTTTTGGTAACTTCTAACATTGGATTACTAGTAAAAACTGTGAAATTGCTATCATTTAAAGTCTTTATGAAATAATGTGCCTCTGTTAATGATAATAGAGTGATCCTGTGCTTCCTTTAGAGAGCTTTGAGACATTCTGAGTCAGTCGAACAAGTCAACAACAGGCCAGCCAAAATACCAAGGGTGGGAATAGAACAATGCAAATGAGCTGGAGTTTAAGTGGAAGTCAGGAAGAAATATTACAGAAACAGGATGTATATTAATATAAAAAGGGTATGATATGCTTAAAATGTTCTTAATTGTGTGTGTGAAAGGTCTTCCTCTTCATATTTATGTCAAAATAAAAGCAGGACTTGGATTAAAAAAAAACTGTGAGCAAGCCATGTACATAAATGTCTTTTATAATAACATCAAGCAGATGTGACATAACTACTGTAGGACCCACTATTGTTTCACTGCCAGACTAGGAAAATTAATCCAACATTAGCAATGACTTTCCATCCTAGACTCTAGAAGACACCAGATAACTATAGTGCAGGAAGGTTCTATATTCAAGTATTTTCAAGTTTTTCATTAAATGTTTTGGTAAGTGGGTAAGCATCTTATTATAAAACAGGACCTACTGTATAACCAATTTAACTGCTTGGTATTAGTGTCCTGTGTAATTACAGACACAAATGGACTCTTTACATAATTAAAACATGGAAAACTGGGAATTAGAATGTAATGAACCATAAAACCCTTTCCAAACCCACTCAGATCATTTTGACTGGTTCCTTTTTACTGGGCATCAGAAGCTTTATCATATTTCTGTTAATAAGATACAAAACCATCACTTTGTTGGAACTCCTGAATTGATCTTTCAAAACCTTCATATAGTATCCCTTATTTAAAAGGCTTTCAGGGTGCAATCAAAATCAAAATTAAGACAAGTGTATGACAGCATCATGCACTGAATAGGAAGAGATCAAGCTTTTCAATGCACAAGAATTAAAAGCCTAGCCAGTTTGTGGCGTGTAAACCTTAATGCTGTTGGAGGCCCGTTAGGCCCTGCTATTCTGGACTTAGCATTTTCATGGGTTTTTGAACTTCTCTGTGAGCCAGCCCTGCTGCCTCCTTTGATTGATTGGCAATTCTTTTCAAGTGTCCTTGCCTCTCCAAAGCTCTTCAAAAATTTCCAGACAATAACATATGCATTTCATGTAAAATGCAGTTTATAAAAACCAAGATGGTAGTAAGGAAGTACATCAAGAATGCGTGCAGATATACGTAAAAGTGGTAAAGTCTAGACTACTAGTACACCAGGCTCACCAGGCCAGAGCTCACTTTGGTTTCTTCAGTGTTAAAGAAACCATGACCCTCACCTGGCTGGGACACTGGTTCATTACAGGGATTATTCCCCACCAATGTAGGTTCCTGCTTATAGAGATGGGTGGACTTGAACAACTGGAGTAAAGTGGGGTGTACTTCACTCAAGGTACAACAGCAGTATCTGTAGCGGGGAATTGAACCCACAACTCTCCAGTCATGAGTCCAGAGACTTACCCATTATGCTTTATGCGTAGATACAGTATAACCCATATGACATTTAACATTGTGTAATGAAATCACAAACTTGACAGGTGATAGCATGGTTTTCAAGATGAAAGGAAAAAACCTATGCCTAGGACATTAGACTGATTTTCAATCTTTTCACTTCACTTTACAGTTCTCGTTATGAGAAACCTTACGATCTTATTAAAAACAGCAGACGACATAAAAATAACATATATAAGGCTCCCTTTTATTTTAACATCCCTTCTCATTTGTTTCAGAAGTTTCACTTTCTCAGACAGAATAATCAATGATCCAAGCAAACCTCAACTAATCTTAACCTCCGCACTACAAAGATTCACCCAAGCACTGATTTTAATTTACAGTGTGTGCTCTAGCAATGACTTGGAATTTGCTGTGAAATCAAAGATCTGTGTCTTGAGCAAAGACTTGTAGCAACCCTCCAATCGTAAAAAAAAAACGTTCAAAATGTAATACATGAAGGCATCTTCTGACAAACACGAGGGCTGTGTGGTATTTGTGAATGGTGAATGGTGAACATTCTGGGCCCAGACCTTTACAAATTCACTCAAAAATAATTTCCATGCTTTGTCAGTCCAAGCATAACAGCTGTATCTCACAATTCTAGTTACACTACTCTGAATGAATTGAGTCACTTTCAATTTTGGCAACATTTTATTTTAACAAACAAAACATTCTTTCTAAGGTGAAAGCTGATTTTTGAGAAAAATCACATTTTAAATAAGATGTAAAGGAGAGTCACTGTCACAAACCGCATTCCTACGAGCACCTCTCACCGTCAACACCTGCGCACTAATTAATTAATCGTCATCCCTCATGCTCTTCCCTATTTATACCCTCTCACTCCACTCAGCCCCCGCTCACTATAGAGAATAACCCTTGGCTTTCTCTTGTGTGCGTAAACTACTCTCGACCTGATTTCTGGCTACCCAACCTTGCTTCGACTTCGCCTCGCTTCTCGTTTTGGATTTGGATGCTCTAGACCTGACTCCTGTGATACCCGACCTAGCTCTTCTACTTCGATTACGAATTTTGCCTTTTGTCTTTGGGATTTGGACGCTGATCGGGTCTAACCAGGTGCTCCTAATGTCATCCCTGACAGTCAGCAATTAGTAATGCTGTTATGAACTTAAAAGCAAGTGTCTGTTACTGTGTGTGAGGCCTACCTCCTGTCTGAATGCCTTTCTGTAGCCTATCATGGTGCTAGGGGCGAACGCTCGGCCTGCGACACAGCTGACCACCACGGGCATTCCCTGCTGGCATGTGCTGTTCCCCTTCTCCACCATGGAATTGCCCATCTTACAGCTGGACAAGTGTGCCTCGTTTCCAGTACAGTTCACAGAGTAATCCCAGTAGGTGTGCTTCCGTTTCCTGGAAAACATCCTGAACACACACACACACAGATATGTGAAACATTTCTTCCAAAACACTGTGCAATATAGATACTAACATTACATACAGGCAGAACTGATTGTTAAAACAGAGCATCCACAAATAAGGTAAAGGTAACCTGATCTTTCCTGTCATCCATATTATTTCTCAAAAGATTCTTTCTCTTAATGAATTACAAATAACCAGAGAATTAAGAAAGCAAGTTATTAACGTGAAATGTATTCTAATGCTATTTAGTTGTATTCATTCAAATTGAAGTGAGTTAAAGGAAAAGCACTGAAATATTCTTCTGTAACCTCATTCATTACACTTGAATTAAGTCTCTGTTAAAACTGGGTAAATGTGAGATGACAGTTACTGTACACTTCATAAACTTGCCAGTTTTCTGCCACCTCCGACAAAGCAAGCATCTTCTCTTCAATTGCTCAGAACATTTGAATGAGCAATACTGTATATCAATCAATTGTCAAATTGTCAAAGGTTTGATGTGCAAATTTTCTACCACTGCAGCCGTACTTGGAGCAGCATTTGGATGTTCTCAATTTTGAAAGAAAAAAAACATCACTTCTGGAACAGTCTCCTGGAATTGGTCTAATGCAATATGCAGTCTGAAGTCAAATTAACTTTGTACGAGCAAGAATTTTATTAAACAGATCTCAGGTTCTTGAACCCTTTTCAGGAAAATCTGTTTCATTCAGAGTTCTTCAGGCCTGCATCTCCCTGAAGCCATTTCACTGTGGCTTCCAGATAATCTCAAATAATACAATTAAAGCTTCTTTCACATTTCTTTCAAAACTATGATGGTTCTGGTGATGATAATGAAGATGATAATTGTGATGAAGGCCAAACTTCAACCCTGTGGGGGACTGGGAAACAACAATCTAGAAAATCTTAAATCTTAATGTCCTTTGCCTGCTACATTCTTCACATTGTTTTAACTCACACTGTGAGCCTCTCAATCTAACCTTTAAACAACAGACAGATTGCTAAACAAAGGGGACATTCAGTACACACTGAACGGCATCAGCTCTTTGTCAACTTATTAAACTCTTCAGATATGGGTCTATATCCCAGTTACTTTAAGATCACGCCAATTGCAAACTCCTTTTAAGGTATGTGAGGGGATATAAATGTTCTTCTCCCTTCATCTTTCAATATACTATTGTATCATTTTTATGGCAAGTTAGTCAACATGGATTAATTAAAGGCACATTTTGTTTAACATGCTGGAGTTCTCTGAACTCGCAGCAACAGTTACATACTGTACAACCGGAGCTTACGGGATATGTATATTTAAACTTTCGGAAAGATTTGGATAAATATTCTCATAAAAGATGAATTTCTGTATTGCATGAAGCTGGCATTTAAGGTAATGCATGCCCTTGGATTAATAATGGCTAATGGACAACAGAGTGCAAATAAGGGGTGTCAAATGTTGTTTTAATAAACAGCTGGGTGAGACCCTGGGTGAGATCACTTAGCTCCTAACAACAAAATGACCTAGAAAGGTCAAATGGCCTCATCTCATTGTTAACCTTTCTTACAGTATGTCTAATATGCCCTTTAAATCAGAATATCAGAGTGTGTGAAGTGTCCACCTTACTTGTAGACTCTGGCATTGTATTTTCTTTCGCCAGGGAACCCAAACATTCCACAGATAACCCTGCTGTTCATCTGAGTCCAGTCTTCATTGCAAATCTGCTTCCACTTCCCACCGTCCTTCACCTCCACGTAGCCCTCTGTCACTGGGATGCGTTTGCGATAGGTGGCCAGGATTGCTCGGATTCGTACATCTTCCACTTGGATATTCAAGCTCTGGGGGGAGCAATAAAGCAAGAGATATGATTTTCCCTCACATAAAATTGACAGAATTACATGGAACTAATGACGGAACAAAACCACTGTGATTAACAGAGATGTGGCCTTGAAAAAGAATCTGGAAAAGCACCACGCATTCATCTAGTCATACTGTACCTGTAGATCCTATAAACTCTCTATATCTTGCCCTATAAACTGCTATCACCAGTACTGTCCTTTCTGAAACTCCAGAACACTTAACCACAAACTCTTTGTTTTTAACTGTTCATTCAAGTATTTATTTGTGCTCAATTTGTATTTACTTTTTTTCTCACAGTTTAAGGGTATTTTATGGTAATCTGCTTAATTTCTAAAAGTAGATCACTGTTTGTTGCTGTTTTGCCCCACTGCTTGACTTATTTTGTGCTGTTTTGTTCTGTGTCTGACTGACTGTCAGACTGCAATCTGTTTAGTATTGCAGTATGTAACATATTTACATATGAAGCGGTACTTTGTAATACTCCATGATATACATGATGCAATTTGATTATTAAAAATAGGAAAAGGCACCAAAAAACAAAAACAGAAAACAATAGCAAAAATTGAACTTAGAAGAACTTAAATGTTGTAATTCTCAAGAAGGGTCAAACAAGGACAACATGTTATTTATTATTTTGATAGTAAAAATTTACTAATGTAAATTCCAAAATTCACTAGTGGTCTTGACTATAATAATTAGCGGTGAATGCTACGTGCAAGTAGTAGAAAAACTTAATCAAAACTACATTCTGCATTTTAGCTACCACAGCAAATCTCCTGCTATCAGTTAAAGATCAACAGAACTCTAGGTAAAGTATAAGTTTCTGCCTGCAGAAAAAGTGTCTCTTCCAAAGGAATGTGAAAATATTAGATAACCTTGTATGGTCTCCCCTTCTTGGCCTCAGGCATTTTTCCTTCAAATTAAGTTTGATCAAAACTGAGACTCGCTTCATAATGTCACCATAAAAAAATTGGCTTTCAAGCCTCCCTAAGAAGCAGCTGGTAATCTTTTACATTCTTTCTGCATGTGTGATATAAAATCTTCACACAAAGCCATCAGTTCTAAGCAAACTGCCTATCAGTTCCCCTTTAACATTGCCGAATATTATTACTCTGGAGATTTAACAAACTATGATTCAGCCTTTCCTTGTAAATATACGCTATTTATCTTCTAGACTTTGGTCAATTGCTATATCCAATAAAAATGAAAAACCTTCCTTTCTTAAAAATACAAGCATAAAATACTATTCTGAACAAATTTGATTTAGCTCCATAAAGAAGGTCAAAAGCAAAGCAGGTGTTCAGTTTTAGAATTTAAGTGCTAAAGAGGTACACAGAAGGTAATTAACATTTTGGGTTATTTTTATTTTCCTGACGTTTGACTCGCATATGGCTTGCTACAACATCTGTATTGGATATCAGTTTAATTACTGGATGTAGTGTTATTGGCCAACAATTTTTTCAAAGGGTTGCTGTAAGCTCAAAAAACTGGCATTTAAATCCAGAAAAGGACATCTGAAACAGGTGTATTTAGGAATGAAACTGAAGATACCTTTTTAAATAACAAACAAGCTAAGAGTGTCTTGGACAATCTACAGAGCCACATTGTCGAAGATGAGACTCTGGAATTGTGAATCAGAAAGCATCAAAGCAAGGAACAGAACTACTTCCACTCACCCTTGCTATAATTGTTGTGCTATTACTATCCCATAGGTACTTCAAATAGTATTTGAATTAATTTCCTTTATTAATGGAGATACTGTACCTACAAAGTGAATTGAATTACTGTTATAACTGTTAAACGCAAACACATACACTTATTAAGAACCATACTACCAAGGATGGATGCAAAAACATTTAATACTAAGAAATATCCAGAGGTTTTCATAAGCATGTATACTGTAAATGTAGGAGTGCAAACAGTTATCATATGCTTCATTTGGAGTGAATAATTAAATGTTCTTTGCATTTGTAAGCTGCTTGTCATCACATCACAAGGATCCAAAGCATTTTGTACATAGAAGGCGACCCACTGAAGTGTAGCACTCATTGCACGCCAGCAGCCCCATTGCAGGATAGGACATACAGTATGGAGAACAGAGAAATTGCTTCACCGCTTGAATGCCCAAAGTAGAAATAAGTCAAGACTACGGAGTCAGCACTCCTACTCTTATGATGTGAGCTGTAAGATATTTAATGACTAAGTCGTCAAAACTACTTAGAGTTAATTTCCCACACAAAGGAAAGCAAAGTGTCCCCCATCACTGTAATGGAGCTCTGGTGTGGTAATTTTGTCCAGAGGGAAAACTGACACTGTTCTAATTAATGGTCTACAAACACCACATACTGTACAGTGCAACCTGGTTTTCCTTAGAGGTCTCCCATCAAAGTACATATCAGGCTCAACCTTGCCTAACTTCTAAGATCTGAAGAGTTTACAAGGTGATAAATAATTTGTCCCTTGTGCATTTATGTATGTTAATTGCTTACTAGAAAGTGGTTTTGATAATTGGCTTCTTACTGTACGGACAGTGAAGCTACTGTATTTGACGAGGCATAACTTTGAGGAAGGTATGAGCTCAAATGTTAATTGATACCCAGTAGCAGATGAAAGATGAAACATTTTTTACAAATTCTTTCTTTCTCCACACATATTGTATTGGTTAGGACTGGCTGATATCTTGAATATGTCTGGCAATCTTCATCAGCATCTCACTTGGAAGATATAAAGACACCGTACTGGAGAACAATTGACTTTCCAAAGGTAAAGCATGCCAAACAATCCTTTATTTGCAATTTTATGCCATTTTTACTTTGGAAAGATGTCACGATATGTAGAGTCTTGTGTAAAATTAGTGTAGTAGACATGTAGATTAGCGCTAAATTTGGTAAGTTAATCGGTGTTATTATTTTGTAGACAAGTTTTCATTGCCAAGTTATATCTTATACAGACAGCTGCATGGTATAATTTAAATGCTATATATATATATGTAACAACAGTGCACACTGAAGGATTGCAGTACTCTACCAGATATTAACTCATAATGTATAAGATGATCACAGACATGTGACACCACACTCTTGCATTGAGTACACTCCCTTCCTTTGATAGTATATTTTTGAAAGAAAACTATGCTCCAAAATATCGCTGTTACAGGACTAGACATACAAAATAACTATGTTTCAAGATGCTACCAAAAATATAGAACTTTATTCCTGTGATGTGGTCTTGAGTTCAACATGTACTCCAACCCTCAACAGAACACTTTGCAGATTTCTGTTTTTCATCCTAATAGAAAATGAGCCTCAGACAAAACTAGGCAATATTTATTGTTCTGAGCAAGACAACCAGTAAACGTTTGTATAGAAGACTGAGACATTAGTGCTGAATGCTTAATTCTTGTAAAAAAATATTTTTGGTGTTATTATCATTAATAATATAAAGCTCAGATTAAACACGCTGATGATTCAGAGGGGAAAAACATATGAGAGTATTAAACAATTTTTACAAAAACTGCATATTTAATCCAAAATAAAGTATAAGCAAAAACCTTAATATTAATTTAAAAACCGCAAGTGCAGTTGGAAACGTTGTACGTAAAGACATATTGGGCAGTTTAAGTACAGCTCTATCAGAGTGTTAATCTGAGTATATGGAAACGCTAACTGTAAATTTTTCCAATGTTAAGTCTTACCATAGGGTAAGCTATATAAAAATCAACTGAAGCAAATTACAATGGAGAACATCACTGGCTTATCTTTTCTGGACCTTTGTGAACTATTGCATTCACTATGGTATCTTTGGAGAATCTTTAAATGTAGCATGGTTTTATTTCCTGAGTTAACAGAGCTGACAGTTCTTTACATGACAAGGACAAGATTACACAATGTTAGGGGGCAAGACTGATTTTTCTCCAAACTCCCCTCGAGGCTGCTGTTTCTTTGAAGTATGCATAAGATTTTTTGTGAGCAGGCAGATAAAACATGCAACTGGGATTTGAATTTGTGTTACTGAGGAGTTACTTGCTAAAACATGAACATGAATTTGACTTTTGTTTTGGTCATTTAATTTCTGTCCCAGTTTTATTGATTATTTGGGTCTATTTAGATCAGAAGTCTTCTTTTCAATGTGGGAAAAAATCAAGGTTTTACCACATACCATATACCAAATTCAAGGCAACAACAATGATGTACTTAACTTTTTATTCTCACTGGGATTTTAGTAGTAGCCCTTGAGCCAAGTACGTTGTTAAGATTGCTTCTGTTAAAAGAAAGTTACTTTGGATAAAAGCATCAGATAAACACATTTCGATTTAAAAACATCCAATGATCCCAGTTGGCTGTTCCAGCAAAGGGCCAACTTATGCTGAGAAATCTAACAGGCAAGCAGCATTTCACTCAAACTGGAGTGGACTCTGTGTACTGTTCTAAGGAAAACCACTCTGCCAGGAAAAATGAGCATAGTAACAACGAAGACAAGCCAAATGCAGCCATACCTCCTAGACTATTAAGATGATAACACTTTAATAAGCTGTTAAAACCTCATTCTCTCCCTGACACTGTTGGGCTTGACAAGGTTGACCTTAGCTCACAGACTGATTCCTCTACGTAACGATTCTCTGAGTCTCCTGTTAAGACTTCTGAGACCAAGCCCACATTCCTCCCGTGCATGACAGCACAAGCCACAGTGGTGGAGAGCAGCTCACAGTGTCAGCTTTGAACTCCTTCTCTTGGGAGAGAAAGGAGCTGGAGTGAGCACTTGGGCTTCACGTGTTTGAAGGGAGCTTCAGTCAGGCTTTCCCACCAAAACCTTTCCATGAGTCCTGTGAAATGACTGGATAAGCTGGAGGATGTTTTTTTGCCATGACTTCAGAGCTGTGGAATGTACACCACCCACCACACCAAAACATCTGAACGGCACAGAGAAGCCTTGACTTTCTTTACAAGAAATGACCACAATAACCGTAATGAAGGGGGAGGAAGTAGTCTTAACTGAAATCAGTTGCACAACTTGATTTTCTCCTGATCAGTTTTCACTAGACAAACAGGGCACGGGTTTAGCGTGAAGAAAGGAAAGACAGATGAGATATTATAGTCCTGAAAAGCTGTCAGACTGACATTTTTGTTTACTTTCAGATAAATAAAGATTAATTAAAATAAATTAAATAAGATCACTTTATTGGCCATATACAATTTACTGCATTAGGAATTTGTCTTTTCACAGACCCCAGCTTGCTCTCCATGAGACACACAGACAGGGAGAGAAGCTTGGGGTTAGAGCGCAGGGTCAGCAATTTATACAGCACCCCTGGAGCAGCTGGGGTTAAGGGCCTTGCTCAGGGGCCCAATGGAGTAGGAGTCCTCTGCCGGCCACAGGATTTGAACTGGTAACCTTCTAGCCACAGGTGCAGATCCTTAGCCATAGTGCCACCACTCCACCAATAAAGCCAGATGTGGAAAAGATGTCTAATTTCAGCATCAGTGCTTATACTATCTAAGTGTTTCCTACCCATGGTTCTGGAGGACCACTGTAGCAAGTTTTCATTCCACCTGTATTCACCCCACTGTGATGCTTTTAAATGATCAGCTTTTTTTTTACTTTTATCTGCTCTCAGTCCTGAGTTTCAATAATACCCCAGTTTGAAGGGTACTTCAAGGGTACTGTTTCTAGCAGCTTTTGCATATTGAACTTTCAACAGCATCTCCAAAGAGAATTATTTTCTTTTCTGCAGAGATCCGATCGGATACATTTCAGATACACAACTGACACAGGGGAGATCTGAATCTCATTAATTGGTAGTGATACCAACTACCGCTCCCATTCAAATTTTAAAGAGCCAACGTATTATGTGGGGAATTATAAAGTTAAACAAACTAGCCTATATGATTAACTCTGATGGATAACAAACCTGAAGACAGAGTGGTCTCCCAGGACCAGCGTTAGAAACCCCTTGTCTAACCTTTGTCCTATGAATGTACAGTAGGTGCATTACTAATTCCAGCAACATTTCTGTGTATCTGAAAATATTCTGACTTCTTAGATTTTAATTAATAATAATTATGATTGACTCTTCCCTCGCTCACGATTGGCTTGTTCACTGCTGAATGGTACCGCACCTTAATGTATTGAGAAGTGTATTGCTTTGTATTCTGTAGTTTGTTAGAGAACTTTCCTAATTACTCTACGCAATTTAATTCCAGTTGTCTATGAGTACTTAATGTTCTAGTGTGATGTTTCTCAATCCTGGTCCCAGGGGTCCCCTGTGTCTGCTGGTTTTTGTTTGTGTTGAATTCTTCAATGCAGGATAATTGCTTTCAAGTGTCAATTCAAGGCATGTTTTATAAATTATATTTTTAAATCAACATAATCTATTAAGAGATGTTTAGAGGGAAAGTTGGGGGAATACTTTTGATAAGCAATTTGAGGACAGAAAGCATATGTTCTAAATGTTGAAGGTGCTAGAAATAATATGCTTTACAGGTATTTCTGAAACCAAGTGCTGAGTGCACAAAATAAGTCAAGCAGATTACTTAAAGGAGTAAATTAGCACCAGTGATTAGAGCTAAGCTGAATCAAAAACTAGCAGAAACAGGGGTCCCGGAAGATATGGACAAATACCCACTGTTTAAATATACTGTACACCAAGCACAATACAACAATAATAACAAGAACTGTGTGAAAAGAAAAACGGATCAGTGCCAGATAAACAGGACCAAACCCCAGTAATACGATCACCCTTTGTAAAATTTGAAATACTGTGCAATTTTAGATTCCATGTCTAATCTGTTTAAGGTTCTACATGTTTCTCAAACAGTAGACGAATGCATTAATAACATAATCCCCACTCATTTAATCCTTTATTTATCAAACAATTCCACCGAGAACACTTTTTCAAATCAAATCATTTTCAAATTTCAATGTCTAAATAATATAATTTATGATAATAATCTGCAAAGCAAGGCATGTACAGGAGCAATTTTCGTAAAGTACTTTGGTCAAGGGTACAAAAGCAGCATCCCAATCAGGACGTGAACCAGTGTCCATCCTGTTCACAGCCAGAGATCTAAATATCACCCCATACTGCAGCCTTAATTTAATTAAGACATAAAAACACACTTCTAATGTCTATTATATGTCATTATATGTCAGAACCCTTTAGCTGGAAATTCAAATTTGCCATCAGAAATTGGTCAGCATGAAACTTTCTTCAATACTATACAACAGAAGGAAACAAGACTCCCTTTGCAGTCTGATCCATTTCAAATTTTAAGATTAAAGAGCTGCAGGCTCCTTTCCAATGTGTATGTAACCTCATGTCTGTTTATCATGTTTGACTAACAAATATGATGGTGCTGGTTTACACTCAAGAACTTTCAGCTGGTAAATCCTGAAATGATTCAAACTACTGGGCAAATGGAATGTCATTAGCATCCCAGCTGTATTTATAAGTATATGGAGGACACCAGAGAAAGACAGTAAAACCAAAGCAGGCAAATAAGCAAACCTCCAGCATTCCCTCATGGCAATAAAATTCTAACCAGTCCGGCATACTAGTAGGGCCAAGCATATAATCCACGAGTATGGCACGCGTGACATCACTTTCGGTTAAACCACTTCATAATCCTCTCTGGATGGGAGTTATTAGTGGAAAAGTACGAACCAAGAGTAGCTCTCTGATTTGGCAGCCAATGACCAGCCAAGCCAACGACAAGATTAATGGGAAAAACTGCTAACATCTGAAAATAAAAATTCGCATAACATCCACAATGCTCCAGCACTGAGAAAGGCTGATTTCTTACCTGAATGATACGTTATATCATTTCTTCCTTATTTATATTGGCTGTTTGAAATACTTTTTTTTCTTCTTCAGCTTTAAAGGTAAAAAAGTGCAAAAAAAAAGCCATCTTACCACAGTATGTTGTACTTACAATACAATAGTACATTGTTGAATACCTAAGTAAATATTTTTGGTTGACAAGTTTAACCAGGATATACCACATATTTTGCCATGAATCATTTACCAGTATGAATCGTGGTATGCAGTATATATCATCATTTGTACCATAATACTTGATTTATCACTGTATTTATCATGGTACACGTGCCATGTGAAAAAGATCTGTTTTATCAAAGGATTTACCTAGATTTATAACAATTTTTTTTACCTGAGATATTTTATAAACAATGTCAGTCATTCTCCAGTTGGATTGTTTTGATGGCAATCGTATTTAAGAAGCCTATTTTCCTGAAAATCACGAAATAAAGTAAACTTTGAATATATGGAAGACCCGGCAATATATTTTTCTCTTAAGCAAACATTGTAGCACATGAAAAAAACAGCAAGCTACAGCGCTTCCAATGTATTTGTGTCTGCTGGCAACCAGCAACCGGTTTAAAAATCTAATTTCACTTCCAAACTCGTATCTTCCACACAAACATTGATCATTCCTGCCCTGCAGAAGCATCTGTGAGCAGACTAGCTGTCCTGAACAAATAGAAAAATGAGCCTTGAGGAAACACCTACAGTAAAAGCTGCACAGTGCTTAGAGACCCACTAATGAGCCTCTGTCAGCTCTTTCTGCATAGATTGTTTCTAACTCAGGATACACTTCTATAAGAACACAAATCAAACCCTCACATCAGCTTGCTGTGGAAGCCAATCTATACAAAAGTTAACCATTGAACACCCGAACACCAAAGAGGTATAACACAGCATGTGTTTTTCATGTTCTCCAGAACACTGTGGTAACAAACTAATAAGAAGGCAGCAATTGAAATAGACAAATATTTACAATAATTTCCAAAAACTGTACAAGACCATTTTTTACACATATTTACAAATCTGGAAGTACTGCATTTTACAGACTTCTAAAAACATGACTCCACACTGCAGCTGAGGCAAAAATACTATATAAGGAAAAGAGGGAACCTGTTCCTTTTAAAATAAAGTTCCCACTTTATTTAATAAGGAAAATAAAATATTTACAAAACTAGATGCTAAACAAATGGGATTTTTTTCCTTTTACAAAAAAATGCATCAATAAACATGTGCAGTATTTCTCTAGCCTGGTGGATACCACTAGTAGGAAATCAGTATTTCTACAATTATAAGTCAACAGTCCATTCTGTTAATTCTAAAGTCTGCCTTTTCAATGTTCAAGGTACCCGGAGGTTCTGTAGTCCAGTCTGTAAAGGAGGTGCCCTCTACTAGTTCTGAATTTTCTCCTGCAATCCTGTCTCTTATTTTCATATTTTCCAAATAAAGAGCAAAGTAAGGAAAAATCAGAGCGAAAAAAGACATATAGGGGACCATTTTTCACGGCTTTCCTTTAGATTCATATTAAACTACTTTGCTTATATTTTCCAATAGTTTTCATTACTTCCACTCCTCTTTTTCATACTGATCATGCTATGATTTCCATTCTAAAAGCTTTTAACTGCTGTGCAACACAATCCTTAAGGAAGAATTCAGTATAGAAAAATCATCATCTTTCATCATAGTTCAGAATGCAAAGGTGCAACTATGAGAAAATCTCCGGACGGATGCATGGTTAAATGAAAGCAAGTTATAAAAAAAGTGTAAAAAAAAACATACACATTCACCACAGCAAACTTACATACTGTATGATACATCAAGTCTGTTCTCAATTATAACTACCCTTCACACATACTGAATTAAGGTAGCCACAAGCAACCGTCTAATCAACACTTATTCTGTCAGGACTTTGTTTTGGGTTACCAGAGGCAGCAAAGCCTGGGGTTTAATCCACATTTTCTAAATTGAACACAGACATGCACTGACAGGATAGTGAACACTAATGCATAAAAGATCTTTATTGGATTCAGAAGTCAGGTCTTTAGAGATAATGCAGGCAGTGTTTCACTAAACAGCAACTTCATTAGAAAACCAGTAGGTAATATAGTATTTGATTTAGCTCTTTCACACATTGTGACCTCACAAGGGGCAAGATGTCTTTAACTGTGTTAGTGCATGCATATACTGTAAGGTGTGTACTGTAAGGTCTTCCCGTCCATCATTTAAATTACATTTTGTACTTTTTGCTTGTTAGACTCTTTCTCCCTCTACAAATGCAAGCTTCTTTTGTAGTTTTGAGATTTTATTTGGGGCTTATATACTGTACGTTCGCTATGACAGACTCCAGTTAAAAAGAGCAAATACAGTACCAAAGGCACACTATATTAGGCTTTATGATCTGTAACAGAAACTAATCCAACTTTCTTAAAAATAAGTTAAAACAAAAACTTGGAGTGATTTTGGCTAACCGAAAACTGGATTACCGGACTTCTAGACTGTATGATTGTAGATTGTATATGATCATAGAAGTATTCCCAGATGTCTGGGGATAACAGAGTACTTCTGTTTTTGGCTCACTTGTTAAAATCAGTGAGCTTTCCATTTCCAAACTGCCACACATTATGCCCTGCTATATGGATTCATTTCCTTAAAAAAACAACTAGCCCAACACTAGCTCTACTGAAAAGATTTTTAAGCACAAAAGAATCCCTGGAAAGCCAAAGCTCATCCCAGCAAGCAACAGGCACAAGGCAGGACCACCCTGGACAGGACACCAGTCCATCACAGGGCACACGCAGACAGACACGCACACACTCTCATCAGGGCCAATTTTCTTACCTATAAAACTTTGGACTGTGGAAGGAAACTGGAGCTCCCAGACATAACCCATACAGACACAGGGAGAGCATACAAATCCCACACAGATAGCACCGCAGGACTTGACCCAAGGGCCCCAGCTCTGCAAGGCAGCGATGCTAACCACTCTGTCATCATGCCACCCCAAGAGACAAGTAATATGGAGGGGAGTCCCCAATACCTGTAAAGCGCTTTGAGTGGACTGTCCAGAAAAGCGCTATATAAGTGTAAGCAATTATTATTATTATAATATCTATATTTACTGAACAGTAAGTGAACATTGACAGACATCTAAACAGTCAAAAGCTAGTGTTCACAGTTTTTTGTTTTTTTGCTCACATGATGTAAAGGTTTATAATGTACATATGTAAATATCATGCAATGTTTAGTGGGGTAATGGGGACTAGGTAAACCCTACAGGAAAAATGTAAAGTAGTCAATGACCCCTAACCCGAATGTCTTTAGAAAGTGGGTGGAAACTGGAGCACGCCAGAAACAACCCCAGGAGAAAACCAAAAACCAGGAGAAGATGAAAACTCCACAGGGACAGACACCCAAGACTTCCAAACATGAGAGACTCAAGGAAGAAACCCTAACTACCACAAAACCATATTAGTAATTTTCATATTTTTTCATAGTTTTTAATGTCACATTGAAAATTAGTTTATAGGAGAAGTGGTTTCTGATGGAAATGTCCTATGGAAATTTTAGTATTTAAGTCAAGCAAAATGTTATCAAATATGTAATTTCACCAAATTCATGTGCAAGTGCATGTTTTATTCTGTGTTAATGAAAACAAAAATACATGTAGAGGGTATGCATATAGTACAAGCACTTTGAATCAAATTGGTATAAACTGTAAAGGACTGACATACAGTGAAACATTAGTAGTATAGAAAGTATGAGTTATAATGCAGCAAGTTATTAAGCTGCACTCATACAATAAGTCATCTCTATAATTTGTTCTTCTTTGTACTTTGTTTCTGAAAACAAACATCCTCATAGCACTGCAGATTTAGTACATTTAGAATTGTGACTTTTTCACACGTAATAATACACTTCTGTTGGCAGATACTAGCATCTGGAATAGCAATCCCACTATGAGACAACCACATGAAAAAACAGGGATGACAATTTAGGTATCTATTCAGATCGGCCAAGAGCAATATTGAGTGTGTATCTCACCCCCTCTATTGTAACATTAGTAATGTCTTAATTCATGTACTGTATTAGACTGTGCCATGAAACAAATTTACCGCAGAGGAGAATAAAATTGAATTCAATTGAATCTATTCTAATACTTTCTAAAACAAATAGATGTTTAACAAAATGTTCTTGATACAGTGAATATTAAAAATATTCAATCTACGATGGTATTTCAGTTTATTTTCAGTTCATTATATTTGTATTACACTGGAGAGTATCTGGAACAGGAATTCTATGTGACATGCAGATAATGTTGACTTTAAGCACCAAAGAGCGGTATACAGGCATATTCCACCACTCCTTGTTCAGTATTTTATTTCTTTAGGAAAAAATAAAAACAAATTTAAAAACAAACATAAAAAGCTATATCTGTACAGTGGTGCTGAAAGTTTTATTAATGTGGCGCCAAGTTATAAATACCCTTTCAGTAAACAGAAATAGGGGATCTTTGCTACATGCTTCTTGTCGAGTCTGGAAAGATTTAGGTTTACAATATAATTCCAAAATAGAATTAAATAATTGCTATTAGTAGAGAAAATACATACATCTGTGTTTAACTGTTACTATAGCTATTAATGATGACTTCTGCATTTGTTTAATGATTGCATGGCTTCAATTATGGTCCAAATCTGATAAAATTCTTTATAATCGTGGCACTTAAGGCAAAGCAATGACAGAGAACGAGGAAAGCCCTCAGTCATTTTCCATCCACACTGGCAAAATCCCCCTGTAACAACAACATGCGGTTTGGGAGTGAAAATAGTAAAGCTAATAATGTACTCCAGAGAGCTGTAAAGCAGAACTTTGCTCACCCACCAAATTCCTTCGCTAGAAGAAACGTTCAATTCTGCGTTTTCCATTGGCTCAGCAGCCAGCTGGGGAGATCTTGTGTAACATTTAACGAACAATCTGTTTTTTTGAAGAATTCAGCATGAACGTGAGGCAAACCTTGTCTCACCAGTGACTCATGCAGTATATCACAGCCCCTTTAAGATTATTTTTCCCCTAGCTACCAGACATGCTTTATTCCTCTTCTAAACCTTCTGGCTGTACAGTTCACGTTCTGGCTGCACGTGAGACTTCTGAGGAAGAGTCTGCTGCAGACGTAACATCTGCGCCGTTCTTTTCCTCTCCAAAGGGAAAAGATTGCGACTGCTTAGGAGACAAACCTGCAGCTGCAAAACCTATTCCAATACGGACAGCTCTCAAAGGGGCAGAGGTACAAGATGAGCTGACAAACCCCCTCACCAACACACACCAAAACAAAATCCAGAAGGACCCACAGGAGCAAGTGGTAACACACTTAAACATTTCAGCGGAAATGTCAAGCATAACCGTTTTGGGATCTAAGTATTCACGCTGTGCAACGAACAATTAAAGTTATTCCCGCTATACCCTGAAAAGTCAGGAAATTCACTGTATATACTTTCTTAATTTTCAGTAGATGTCTTTGCAAGTTTCATTGCAAGCACTGATTTGCTGGTTTATTTTGGTTTATTTCACAGCAACTGTGTTACTAAGAGAATTGTATTACTATGGGAGGGCCTGAATGTTACAATTTTGCAAGGAGATGTAACTTTGTTGCTATTTTCCCTTCACTCAGACTATGATTTCATTATATGATTGAGGTCTCATGGAAAGAGAACTTTATCAGCATAACACAGGCTTATTGCTTTAGCTTTCTGTGGAACACTGACTTTTCCTCCACATTCACACTGATCTGCATCCAGCTTCAGGGCGACTTTTCGGAAGCCTTTTTGTTTATTGACAGTGATTTTCAAAACATTTTTAACTTCCTGAGGAAATGATACTCTCAATCTGTGAAAGAAACTACAGTATTAATGTGAAAATCTGCAATTTTCATGCAAGAAAAGGAAGAATGTAATATTCCTCCTCTGTAAACACAGCTTAGGAAAGTGAACGGAGTTTATTTGTTGTTAGAAAGCATGGAGTATGTATTTCCACCAAAACAAAAATCTTTAAATTTGGTTTTCAAATTTGTATGGCAATTAAAGATAAACATGCAGTCAGGCAAAATGCTTGCTTTTATATTCTTTTATTATTGCCTTGTCTGTTTTACTACATTTTACCATGCACAGTACATCACAATTCTCATCTTAACCTTTCTCAGAAATCGTCAGTTCCTCAAAAGATAATATCATCTTTGCCAATGTACAGTTTTATATACAGTATGATGCCACTTGGTTTCCAGAACACACTTAAAAATAGGAAGCTGTCTTTATTGCTGCACAGGAACCTTACATTTTAATTAAGATGCAGGTAGGTTCAGGCAAAATTGCTCTGCTGAAATGTTTTACAAGCAGAAGCACTGTGGATTTCATGTCAGGCTTTCAAAGAGAGAACCCCACTGGTAATCTCACTGTGAACCAGGTGGATACAGGTCTACATACTGTAAGTACTATACAATTATTCCTACGATATGAAGTGAACTGCTAAAACAGAAGATACTGAGGAAACTATAGCAAATGGAAAACTGGGTAACTGGTAGAATGCAAATAGAACTACAAAGAATAGAATCAAAGAAAAGGGAGACATCTGTATACAGTAATTAGAATCGTAAAAACCCATATGATTAACTGGGTTGTGTTTTTAGGGGAGGAGTTATGACAGCACAGTGTATAGTAACCAACACAGAAGAACAGCTGCAGGATTCCTTGACTCATTGGCAATCCGATGGTCAAGATAAAAAATATATTTGCAGAAGAGGAAAGGAAATCAGCACACTATATTTTCAGGTTTTACATGTTGGTTCTAATCAAATGCAAAAAAATTCCAGTAAATTTCACTTGTTTATATAACCATAATAATCATAAAATAATCATAATATTGTGACAACTTTTTAACTGTACTATAAGTGTAGTAGAACCTTACATGATTGTTGCCCACAATTCAGATAGAATGAAGGAAATAAAAGGAAAAAAATATAGAATAATTCTTGACTTTAATGATGCCGACTTTCATTACCATAGTTCCGTACTGTATTCGGTAAAAAATCATCTGTTACATCATAAACACAGCAGAATCATGAAGATGTCCATTTAACAAGATCTTTTTTGGGGGGAAAGGCTCAGCCCTTCCTGCTGTCATCAATAATTCCCATCTGACCTTACCTTTCCATTGGTATAATCTCACAAATTCAGCAAATGGCACAGTATTACAGTACATTAGGCACTTCTTAAACCTAGCAAAAGCTGAGAAATATATTACAAGAACTTGAAAAAGTGAAATATCATGAAAAAATGTGTGACTATTTCACAATATCATCGAAACAGACACATAAATGTTAAACAATTTTAGGGTGAAATTCTTAAGAGATCTGTATAAAGCAGGACTTCTTTTGTAGTCTTATTTTTTTCCCTAGGAAATGCCTGGGAGTCATCAAGGATCTTACCTGTGAAAGTTTCTCCCTAATCCTACGAGTCAAGCTTGTGTGGGCTACTGCTTTTAGCACATGTAGAAACACACCACATAATCTTTCACAATATGTATCACAAAAGTAAAGGAAAATAAGTGGAACTATCATCACATTGACAAAGATTTCATAAGTGGATGGCAAAGCAAAAAGAAATATGCAGAGTTTAAAATTACAATGATTTAATCAAATCTTTACATTTCAAACCTTGAACATTTAAAGACGTAAACCAGAACTTGATGCTTTTAATTTTTCTACAGGACAGCTTGGCAGCTGCCGATAAACAGACAAACTTCTGTATCCTTCACACACACCTCAGTGGGAGATTAATGTAGTTACTCCATATGGTCAAGTATCTAGAGACTCATATGACTGCACTGTGTTTAACACGTGCTGGAAAGCAAACAGAATTTAGAAAGCTCAGGTTGCTTTCTATTATGCTCTTGGTTAGGAATCCAGAAGTGAAAACTGAGTCTCTCGGTCAGAAAAATATTTAACCTTTGTGCTCCACAAAGCAGAAAGCTGACAGGGGTAACTCGCTCTTGATTATGACCACCAGCTGACTGATGGTCTGGACGTTTACTTTAGCTAATGCATTTAGCCGTAGGCAAATGGTTTATGTTCTACAGACTTTCCACGCATTCTTTTTCCTTTCCTCAACAGGAAATTTCACTTATGTTTGTTCTTGATGAAACAGGGTCTCAAGTGCATCAACAAGTGAAGGGACATATGTGACACAGTCCAGGAATCACAGGTGTGAACCTGGGCGCTGTGGGCAAGATTCGCCAAGAACAGGCATCTGAGTGCTTCAGAGAGTGGCTGGGTTGCCATGCAATAGTGACACCTTTGACAGAATCCAGGGTTACAGCATAGACGTAAGCAAATCAAGAATTGTCAATTCTACATTGGGGAGATTATATAAAGAAAGATAACTGGCATTCTAAACCTGAAAACAAAATAAAAGCAGGTTTAAAGAAGAAGCCCTCTTCACGTTCAAGACCTTCACTGCAAAAATCTAGAGAAACATTTGAGCTTCCAAGGAACAGAATTGGATTAATTCTCCACTAGAAAAAAAGAAAAAGAACACAAAAGCTATGTTCTTTTTTTCAGGTGTGAAGAATATTAACCCACTTAAGCCATTTCAGGTCTTATAATCATTTTAGGGTTCAGAAGGACAAAATGTATACTGTCCAGATCCTCCTCAGCTGTCTAAAAACTATGTTTACACATAATCAGCTCAATCTCTCCATGTAACACAGACAGAAAGCTTGGATTTTCAGAAGACAACTTCTTTTGTTGCACAACAGAAGAAAAAAAAATAAAGGACCCAATTACCAGTTCTACCAATGAATTTAGATACATAACATAAGAACTGATGTTTCTGAAATCTGGAATTAGGAGGAACAGGAGGAAGAAGTATAGGACTGTCATAATTACAGGATATCAGAAGCATCAACATCATCATGTTAAATAAGTCTGGTGCTTCAGCTTGTATGCATTAATATATAGTAGCAAGAAAAATACAACTTAAACCATAGCCTCAAGGTGAAGGCTAAAGAACAGCTGCAGAAAGCATGTCCTGTGTAATGACAGCAATTTCACAATGAATGGTATCCTTTAACCCTGCTAGTCCCACAAACAAATAATATATTCCAAGGACCTAAGGCAAACAACAAAATCAAATAATAGGTCAACATCATGTGTACCTGACTCCGTGGACCAGGAATATTGAACTCTGGTCCTGGAGTATCTTTTCCTTGTCTAGTTTTCATTCCACCTGAACTTTTTATAGAGCTATTTACTTCATAAGACCAGCTGTCAGCTCATAAATAGCTGGGCATGGTTAGAAATACATTAGCATTAACCCTGTACAAGTTTTCGGCCCTCCTCTCATTTCAATATACTATCTTATTGACCATTCATGTGGCAGTTAGGCCCTACAAAATCTAGTAAAGCTTATCGTTTGAGTATTTGATAATGTGCCTGCATGCCAATGTCTTAGATCTACTGTATTGTTAGACGTCCTAGAGTATAAAACAGCAACAATTAGCAGCACAAGTTGAGGACAGAGTATTCAGAGTGTTGTTTTCTCAATTTTAAACTCTAAAAGAAGCAGCAATTTCCAAAACCAATAACTTGAGCTCTGAAAAGTCTTTGAAAATAGCTAGCCCAATTAAGGATTTAATAAGATGAAGTGATTTCAAGCTCAGTAAAAAGCAGATGACAAATGAGTAATGTAGAACAAAGGATTGAAATCCTCTGAAACCCTTTGTGGAATATGTGCAGTATATTATCTGTACATGTTGTATTGAATCCAAAAGTGCACAGAGGCACAGAGACAGAAGTTACCCTCATTACAAAGTCTTAAAATGTTTATTCAAGATGATCTTTTATGTTTAAATCTCTACAAAACTTGGCATTGAACCAAAGGATAAGCCTGTGAACTGGATTGTTTGATAGTGCACATACTTACCATACACATTTGACCTGATAATGTCATTTGTACTTTCCTAGAAAACAGCAAATGTTATAAAACTAGTTGCTACCAGCTGGAAAACATCATCTTGATCACACTAATAGGAGTGGGATTACCATGAACACAGGATGGAAATGGAACATTGCCCCAGACATGCACAATTTCTAATGTACAGTACATAAACCTTTGAAAAACTTAAAAGAGACTAACTAATAGGAAATGATAAATCTAAAAACAGGTTTCCTGCTGTTTTGTAGGCTTTGTCTCCTGGGCCATAATGCATTACAAGATCACAAGTCTTATTGATTGAAGCCTTGAAGGGAATATAAGAGACTTCTTATGAAGTATTGTCTGGAAGTGTACAAGGAAAGGAAGTTATTGATGCAACCTGGCCATTGAAGAATGAATGAGACGCAACTTGTTTTCCAAGCCCATACCCTCTGACAGTGTCATAAGTGTTCGTATTACTTTATTAATGTTACTAACAATCTCTTAAAGAGTTAAAGAGTTTATCTTTATTACATTCTACCACTGCAGCCTTATAAAATCAGGATATTTCCAAGAAATAAATGCTAGAACTTAAAAAACACGATTAGGAATGCTACTCACATGACACATGTAGGAATGGAAGCTCAGTAGACTATTCACATTTCTCTGATTAATAAAACCAGTGTCAGGACACACTTTCTATACATAAGGACAAGAAATGCTACAGTACCATGTATCCACAGTGCACTGACCACAACTTTAAAACCTTGATGCTGCACCATTTTTGTCCCTCAGACACTTACTTTATCATAATGTTTTATTATTCATTATTCTGTTGGTCATATGCAGCATATGAAAATAATCTTTGCAAAAAGAAACCACAAAAAGCATGTATATCACAAATAGCAACAAATCAGATCAATGGACAGGAAAAGGTGTAGGAAGTTAAGCTCATATCATAGGTGGGTGACTGAGAAACTGCATTAAGTCGATGAGTTCTGAGCTATCATTTCCACTAGGCCCAGTCATAAGTAGATGCTGCTTGACTTGACATCATTAAATTATGTTTACTTAGCAGTTAGATGGTAAAAATGTAAACTAATGTTTAAGAGACTGTTGATTTTGTGGACATGTTGCCAAAGGTTGTTATTTTCCAATAACTTAATGGAATATCAAAACAACAGTGTAGATGACACGATTTGTTAAGTGGTGTATTGAAAACACTTTTTGTAACTAAAACAAAAAACATCGTACACAACCCAGAGAGCTACAGATTGGCTTTTCGGTGTAAGCAAATGACCCATTTTTGTTCAAAGACTATAAGGGAATACCAAATATCTTTGTGACAAAATTCCTAAGTTATATTTCAACAATGTTCTTCTAATTCATCAAAATCTGTTAACATTACAATAAAGATACAGACTCTTGACAGTCTGGTGCGTCTCTGTAAACTTCATAGGCATGTAACATTTTACAAGTAAACAAGACAGACCATTGGGCCCAATGTAATTGTTTGGTTGCTAGAAAACTAACAATCCAAAAGCCTGATCAAGGATTTAGCTAATGAGTTTCCAAAATTCAACTGCATAGTTTCTTCAAGACACCAACAACTCTGGAGTCAAAGGGCTGACTCTAGAACTGACTTATTTTTTGTCCCAAATATACTTTTCCTTGACCTCTAAGTGTATCCATGAACAAGATCTTGACTTCTAGAATAGTATCCAAAATTGAAGGAAGTGCTGTGAATGTGGTCGTCCAACACTCAAAATCAACGTTACAATCCCTGCATATGCAAGGGACACAAGAAACCCACTTACAGTACATGTACCTTACGCTTTCCACTTGTATTCACACTGGCACCCTACTCATTAAATAGCAGCAGTTTTGTGTCCTAGGATGCAGTTACAGTGATCATGCTGATAATTCCACATATTGTACAGTAGACTTGTAGGTTTCTTAGCCCAGGACACCTTGGTTGAACCACACCATCACACTATCACTTGAATCTACACCACCTCCTGACAATTGCTATACAGGCAGAAGGTCAAAGGTTGATGAATCTGGAGACCAAGACACTCTCATTCCTAAAAAGAATGGTCCCTCCAGGGCAGGGAGGCTAAGGTACATTGACAGTGAAGTTGCAGAAAGATAAATTTGGAGCTTCTTGAGCTGTTCTTGGTCTATGAGAACATTTAAAAGATTTCAGCTTACAGAGCCCTCCAATGGAAAACTCAGTTACCCCAAATTATGTGAAGGTTTATCTGAATCCCTATATTAGGGGTGGGATGTGGGCATTGCATACATTTTCCATTGTGAATTTTGAATTCATCCAAGACGATGTAAAAAAGACAGACATAAGCAGCGACTGACTACAACATGAGAAAAACAGTAAGCATTTAGATGTAAATCGTTTTTTTATAATTTAGTCTGAGTGCAGGAGGAAGTCCTTTTGATTACAAGAAACCTCACTCTCTTCTCTTGCTAAAACAGGCTAGGCAACAAGATATTTCTGGGTTTTCCATTCTGACCAGGGTAAAGGTTAACAGCCATTGACCGAATGAGCAAGCACTCTCCCAGAGCAACAGAACAGAGAAGGTATAGAAACCAAACTCCCAGAGAGAATGACCTTCCATCCCCTACAGTGTGTCATCCCTTGAAGTAAGACGCTTCCTCTCATGTTTGTTTATGAGGGAGTATGGGCATTTTTCCTGCATAGCAACTGAGTCAAACACTGATAGACTGGCCATGTGTGTGGCAAACCATTTTATTTTAAAGAGTTCTTATTCCTCTGAAATTTAAGGTCATAGGACACTATGGTAAAATATACTATCAATTTCTAGACTTGCAAAACACGCATGTAAACTGAGAGGCATTATAAACACAACAAATGCTACCAGTTCAAATATGCATTGGCTTCATTTAATGTATATTTTAATGTATCTAAAGATATGTGCATTTCATGTGCTGAAAGACATTTTTATATGAAAGGTCTTACCCCATGAATAAGAATTACACAAACAATACTTAAAATATGATATTCACAGAATTCCATCACTACATTTTGGTGTATATAGTATCCTTTGTAGATTACATTGTTTATCGATTGAGAACAGATCTTCATACAAATTATCAACATACAGTATTGAGTCTGCACATCATGTCCTTGTTATGTGAAATATATATTCTGTACATAGGTGGTATTTGACTCATCTATGCAAGTTAAATGATTTGTTGTCATGGTAGTTGTTCTGTAACCTTTGGTCATAAAATAAAAAATATATATATACTACAAATGTGAAAAAGCTACATGTGTCATTTCCTTTGTTTGATTGCTTTTTAAGCACTGATCCACAAACCTTAACAATCTATTTACTGGCATAGTTAGGTTTTGAACACCCACCACAATTACCTAATTGTTTTAACATATTTTGATATCCTGTTCATAAAATCCTATTAAACCACCACCAATACCTTATGTGTTCTAGATGAATGATTCACTGGATTAAGTTACTTTACAGATATTGAACTGGAAAAAACACCTTCTTGTCTTTATTATTTACTATAGTGCTCTGCGCCATCTTACAATTTAAGATGCAGAATTTTTATCAAAATTGAAACATCTGAGAGCCCCTAATGATTGATCTACTGTTGCTAACGACTGGTATAATTAACATTAACTTGTCTCATTATGTTAACAGCTTGTTAACATTATTTCTTTCTTTTAATTAAGTGTTTCTGTGGAACAGTAGATTAAAAGTCTTGGACAGGTCATAGTTGTAAAAAAAATATTTTGTCCTTAATCTGATTTAACAGATGATTAAATAAAAAAATAAAATATCCCTAATTAGAAGAAACACTGAAAAAACTAGAAGTTCTCTCTCTGAGCCAGGAAAGACATGGAAATGTAACACACTCATAAACCATGGGGAAAAACTGACTTCTAAAAATTAAAATCTTAAATACTTCCTGCTCCTGTGCAGACACTTTATTAGACAAGCTGAGAAAAGAAATTCTTTTTTGGTATGTTTAACCAAGTGCAGAAAAGACAAACATATCATTTGTATGACTACATGGATGATTAAATTACTCCAGACTGAAGCAGGGGTATATCTACATAAAGCCATGTATTGATAGACCTGTGATCCAACCTGGTTAGTATGCTTGGAAATATGCCCTTCCAAAAATGTAGCTATTTCATGAATTCAGGAAAAGAGAGCCTTTCTTGTTCACCTCTCATGCTAACCTCAGTCTGGTTACAAAAGAATGCTATGTATGTGCTCTTTCGCAGGTCAACCTGTACTAAAAAGAAATTATCCACTCTGTATCCTGCTCCCTCAATACTTGAAAGCCTCAAATTAATAAGAGAAAATATTTACTGAACTCAGGAATGCAGCCATTTGAAACAACTGCTGTGAGACATAAATATTGATACAAATATAAACAGGGAAAGTGAGGTTTAATATAGACACATTGTATATAATCTGACAAGGAAAAAATATCTACGGCAGGGTCTGATCTGCGTCCTGCACCATTTTAAATCCACAATTGAAATTTTAGATGGTTGAGATGCCTTTCACATCTGCTTTTAAAACATGTTCTCCTGTGGTGAAACTTTAGATTACAAATTTAGATGCTAAAAATTATATGTTTATACCCTCTTTGGGACATATTTTATCCTGCATTAGAGTTGAAAAAATAGCTATATATATTTAGATTTCCCCCTTTTACATTAAAATGAATGCAGCCTGTGAAAATAACTGTGGTCGGCATGTCTCCTCTCCCTGTAAGTCTTCATTTTTTCCCAATTGGAGCCTCTTGGATGTTCATCAAGAAAGCGAACTGCTAAAGTAGGGGCCCCTTCCTTTGGGGACTCATAATGCTAAACTCTTTTTCAAAGAAGCACGTCACTGCAGTAGTTCCTTTATAATATGCTTAATACTCCCTGTGATATGAAGAGCATACCACCAGAGAACTGTCACATCCACAAAGATTTAAAATCCACAAAGTGTGCTGAGCAATTCTTTATTTTGCCTTTACTTTCTTGCAGGACACTACATGTGTTTCTGAACTTCACAAATTGAAAGCAAATTTGCAATAGATCCTGAACTTACAGCTCATCAAAGAGGCTTTTCTAGACTGAAGTCTCACCTCAAATTCATCTAAGACAACAGAATATTAAAAGAGGTGTTTCTGCAATACGTCTGCATAGCTCACTTCATACATACTGCAGTAAGAGTAAAACGGACTACAGGCTTCTTCATTTGCACAAGGTTTTACTTTACATGTTTTAAGAATGTTTCTTTTATTTGTTGCAACATTCTTGGTTTTGTTATTGTTTTGATAATCTTTGCTTAAACCAAAATACAAATTTTCTGTTTGGAAAACATATTTAAGTATAAACCTAAATAAATCATATTATACTCTAGAGTGAAATGTTTATCACTGCTAAAGTTTAACGTATCCTTTCATGATTAAACATTTTGTTTTATATTAGTGAACCATTTCTAAAAAAACATCTAATGTAATGTGGTCTGATAATTCTTCTTAAACATTTTAGCACAGTTACATTTTTTTATATACCATAAACTATTCCAGGGCTATATAAGACTAACTTCCTTGATGGATTATGTACAGTATAGACTGTTAAATTACTTCCATATGTTACCTTAGTCCCAAAGTCTGAATAATCATGATAAAAAAAAAATGTAGGCAGGGGTTTTATAATCTCAGGGTTTCCCTATCCTCTACACTCAACAGACCACAGAACTCTGTTGTCATTAGTTCCATTAGACAGTAAGACAGTAAGGCAAGATATGCAGCTGTAATTCATCTTATTAAAATTCCCAGAACATGTGAGACATGTCTAACGTGGACAAGACTGGCAAATCTTGGTTTGTTTAAGCCATTAGGAAAGCCCACAGTTCACATGGGGAAATGGAAAAGCTGAGCTTCGTGTTCTCACTAAATACCTTAGCTGTAGACATCAGTGGCTGCCCCATGTCTAGACTTAACCTTAAACTCTGTGTTTTTCAGCCTACCATAAAGTCTCCCTGTTTTATCTACATCCAGCTGCATACATTTGAAATACACTTGAGTGTGCTGCTATATAAACAGTTTAACCTCTCATTTCACTTCTTACGAAGTGTACATGTGCTGCAATGTGCTCAAGACTTTCATTTCTGTTTTTTCTTATATTTCTCATCTCCATGATAACTCACTATTGAAGTTTAATTAGCTTGAAAAACTCATTCAGAAAGACTGGTAGATACCATGGGACTGGACTGTGCTGTCATTCAAGAATATGTGTTATTTATATAGTTTGTTACACATCACATTGTCCTGGGTCTTCTGATTAAATATATCGGAAGAACATAAGAAAGGTTACACACAAGAGGAGAAGGTCAGTTGGCTCATCGTGCCTGTTTGGTGTCACGATCGTAATCCCTCCTCTTAAGGGCGCTCCAGCCTTTTCATATTTTAGCTGATTACATGCTCCTGCCCCCTGTTCTGTCCCTCCTAATTTAAGCCTGGCGCTCTCGCTATTCCTGGCTCAGCATTGGGAGATGGATGCCCGGAAGCCTGCCTACCAGTGGGTCCAGGAGAGACATGACGGCATAGGCTTCATCACGGTGTCCTGAACATCTGAGTCCAGGGCTCGGAGCGCCTGGCCTCGTTACCCTGGTTTTATTCCCTGGCCCTGTTCCAGATCCCGTTCTGAATTTTTATCATGTTTTGTCTCGTCTTGGATGGTTCACCCGGTTTTGGACTTTGGACTGCGCCCCGGATTTGGTCAACTGTCTGTCAACCTGTCCTGATCCTCGTCGCCTCCTCCCTGTTGTCCTTCTCCACTTACTTCCGGATTATACCGTCTGCATAGGGTCCTGAACTACGCTTCGCGGGAGCCTGGACCGCTTCCTGTTACAGAATGCTGAGCCCAGAATAGTGAGAGTGCCAGGCTTAAGTAAGGAGGGACAGAACAAGGGGCAGGTGCATGTAATCAACTAAAATACGAAAGAGCCGGAGCGCCCTTAAGAAGAGGGATTACGATCGTGACATTTGGTAGTTGAGTTGAGATTCAAGAATCTCATCCAGTGGTTTCTTGAAGGAAGCCAAAGTATCGGCTTCAACAAGTATGGTAGATTGTTCCACTTTCCCACAACCCTGTGGGCAAAGATATGCCTCTTATTCTTGGTTTTAAAACTGAGATGTTGATCCAATATTCCCCATAGGATGTAAATGTATCAGTATTTGACAACACTTTCAATTAAAAATCTATAAGGTATGAATCACTGCACTTTACACAAAGCTGAGACTTTTTGATGAATCATTCATTTCATTTTAGTGAAGCACTGCAGGGCTGCATTTCCATGGAATATCCCCCACACCTCAGATCCAAGATAACTGCGGACAAAGTCTTCCACCACCCACATATCCTGTCCCAGTCTTTGGAACCTGTGCTTTTACTGTACTTGTTTTTAATGTCCATTATCCAGATGGAAAAAAGAAAACAGCCCCCTTGCAAAGAAAGGAAAAGTGCTTAATGTAAAATCAGTAGCAAAGATCTACAGTGTGCAGCTCTGTCTAACTTCCACATCTTAGAAAGTTATGAGAACAGCTCTAAACATGCTTGAGCCTGTTTCAGTTTGGTTAACATCACTCCCCTGTGCCCCGTCAGTCTACAGGGAAGAGTAACGTAATAAAAATGACCAGAAAAACAAATCCATATATATATAACCACCAGGTAAAAGTTACTATTCATACAATATTTGTGAAACATGACAGGGAATTTCTTTTTGTGGCAAAATAAATACCTCAAAATCCCTTTTGTGGTATTTAAATAGCTGACGACACTGTCCAACCATCTGGATGTATTCTGGTCATGTTTCCTTTGGTGTAAAGTAGACTTAATTCTACAAATGTCTTGTGTCTTGAAAAAGAATAAAACATATTACAGATTTTTTATCTGGACATAAAAATATGAAATGTTTCCTATTTCCTACTGTGGGTGAACTACTCATCTAATTTACTTACTGGAGCATTTGCTCACAATGGAAAATTGGACGCAATCCTCTCACAAGACTTTAAATAAAATACACCTAAATTTACAATTATGTCTACTTTTTTTCTCTTTTCCAGACCTATACTGTTACCAGACATTTACATTTCTATCATTAATTTTAGAGCTATCACAACGCATTATTTTCTAGAGCAAAAAAGCAAGTAGTTTACCAACTGAAGCAGTTTAGTCCTTCTGTAAATACCCTCAACAACAGCATTTCTCCTGTGTTTATGAAAAATAGAACTGAAAAGTAATTCTTGCACTGTACCAGTTCTAAGCCTTGAAAAGAGCCTGTTAAGCCTGTGCAGAGAAATGCCATTAGGAAAATGGCTTTAAATGTAAAAGCTTTACCTCGATGTTGTTGGTCAAACTGTTGATGAACTTGAAGCCTGGGATCCTCTTGTCACTGCAAACCACACCTACATCTTCTGTGTGCTTGCAATCTGACACCCCAAAGCCATTGGAAGAGCAAAGAGCCAAGCTCTTCTCTTTTCCTGTACAGTGAACATTGTCCAGCCAGATACGGCCTACAACACAAAGAAAGGCAGACAATGGGAATCCATGGCTGATATAGGTAGAAGGCTATCCTTGGCTCATAGCCCAGATTTCCAAGTTACTCATAGATAACATTCCTTATCCAGGTCATCATCACAAGCTGTTATATCATCACTACCTAGTTATTAAAAATGTGATAGACTGGGTGGGATATTCCACATTCCAGACATATGGCATGAGTTAGCTGTCTCTGGGAACTAATAACAGGAAAAAAGCCAACTACCAGAGAGGGAAAGTTTAAGAACACATGGCACATTGTCTTGGCTGATTCCATTAACAACAGTCCAGAGATAAACAGGCAGACTGTGGCAGTGGAAGTGTGGTGGAGGAATTTCCTTTAAGACTAGAATTAAAACTCCAGTGCAGACTGCCAGCAACTTCATAGCTTAGTAATACAAACACTGAGCCAACCATTTTTACAGCAACAATGCAAGACCACACATTGTTGGGATTTTAATTGAACACTCTTAGGAAATCAGTGTCAAAATTTAGCCATGGCCAGATTATTCCCCTGAGAGAGTCCAATAGACTAACCAATACCAACTGCAGACACCTGCAACAGGCTACAGCTGGACAGGAAAAGTCGTGGAACATCCTACAGCACTCAAGTCTATGCATTTACGCAGATAGTGATTGGGAGGTCATATCCAATGCTAACTTCATACTTCCATTTTGTCCGTTTATAACGTGCTTATCACATGACTTATCTCTTGAAAATGGTTGTATAGTCTGCACTTCTGCTCACATTTTCTGTGAGTTTGTTTCATATTTACTGTATGTTTAAGATGTTGGATTAAATCCATTTGCCCTGTTGCTTTTTTTTTGTTCATCAGTGTATTTAGAAGACAAAGCTGCTGGTTGTAAAGAAACACCACCACAGTTAATCATGTCATGTTGAGAAACAAACTTTCTTTACAGAAAATTTTTATTTTTGTAAAGAGACAACTGGGCAAAGAAAAGACAAAAATAATATCTTACAACGGAAACATAATTCTGTGAAATACTCTCTTTTTTTAAAAAGTAGAAATATATTTCTTCTAGAGCAAAATACTTTGTACGTTGTACAGTTACTGTAGTTGCTTACAAAGCTCCTATACTGTTATACACATCTCAAAGCTGAATGCAAGAGAATAGCTCTGTAGAGTTTCCCGGAGAAAAATAACTCTTGTGGTATTATATTCAGCAGTCAGGGCAGTATTTCAGTTACATACAGTACATGCAGCTATAGCTCTCCTGCCCAATACTTCTGTTGGACCAAGTTAGGAATTTATCTTGAAAATATTTCTGTCAATAGACAATCCAGATCAACAGTCAAAGTTATAAATCAGGTTATCAGTGGCACTCAAACGTCTTGAAAGTGAAACGTGTTATATCAGAAAGGAAATGCAATAACATAACAGTCCAAATCTATGCTGGTGAACTGATTCAATCAGACTTGTACAGTATATGGAAAGTCTCCCCTGTTTACATTAGAACCAAAACGATCAGGAAAAGTGTTTAACTGCTGAAATCTGCATCTGGGTTTTATTACAATGCAGATTCATAATTACCGAAAAAGCCTAAAGGCCTTAAAGTTTATGTGTTGTACTTATGGCTCTTGCTGTGATTTATGGAGTTGGGAAAATTGTAGCACATAATATACTCTCAAGTTAGCACAAAATGCATGTCCTGCTGTCTACCTGTATGTCAAATTTACATTTTTTTTTGATACCTTACTATGGTATTAGTTAAATTGTTGTATTGTGAAAGAAAACCATTTCATGAGAGAAAAAACACAATAAAAAGAATGTGTATATAGTTGGCACTATAATTTGAAACATTATGAAGAAAACTTCATGGCATATGAAAGGATATGATTTAGCATTACAAGAGATGATCAAATTAATCTAACTGTTTGGATCTTAATGATGCTATAAACTCCTAAAAGGGGTTTTTGAAAAAAAACAAAAAAATTCCACACTGTGCAAGAATAGGTTTCCAGTTTCTAGTCTGCTCCCACTTAATATCTAGAAAGACCCCTGAGAATAATTTTGCCTAGTAGCGATCAAATCAAAACACAGATTATTAACTGACTATATTTGGAAATAACATTTTTCTTTCTATGCCACAACAGATTTTGAATATGCCCATCCAGAAATGCTTAGTACATTTCAGATTAAAACAAAGTGCATGTAACAAAATTGCCTCTTTTGAAAATTCCATATTTATTTTATAGCTAGTTTTAAAATGCTAGCTGACAATCAACTTGGCTTACTGCTATGGCTGTAGTGTAAGCAGCCACTGAAACATGCTTCCATTTGTGACAATGAAAGCTTACAAATGCATGCCCAGCCATAGGAACTGCTCCTGTGAGTCACACTGAGTGACCAGATCACCTCTGACCCCGGCAACATTTCAGCAGATATGCCTGGTCACTTAGAGAATCCCAGTCACACTGAGCTAATTCCCTAACCAGTCAGTGATCTCTGGAGTACAGTGGCCCAACCTTTGCTAAGGGAAAACGTCTTTAACCGGCTGAGCTTCTCTGATGCTCCCAGACAGTTTGATTTTTGACTGCTTTACAGATGTCTGGCCTTACCTTCTCCCTTGCCATACTTCGAGGCTGGGGACCATGAGATGGCTTCGAGATACCCAAGCTCCCTGCACACCACCTGGGCGGCATGAATAGAGAAGTCGTCGTCACAGACGGTGCCCCATTCCCCATTGTAGAACACCTCCAAGCGCCCTTCGTTGTGCTTCCGTTTGTCACCTGTGAGCCTCAGCTGGATTTTGGGGGTGTCAGGAGGCAGCTGGGGGGGCTGGTAGTGTTCTTGCGCGGGCCCTGGGTAGCCCTCTGGGTAGCCCCATTGCTCATATTGAGCTTGGCACAATATGCTGAGCCAAAGGACAGCAGCCAAGCGGCAGATCAAGCAGGCAGGGGGGGACATGGCAGCAGCTCTGTGGCCTTCTGTAGATGTTCTTCAGAGAAACAACAGGAGGTTTCTTGAAAGATAAACAAAAAAAAAACGTTTTTAAAAAAACTATCAGTAATACTCATCAATAAGATATATGACTGGTGATACTTTTGTAAGTGTCTACCTGTCTTTAAATCTTCTATTATTAACCTCACAGTAAGCTTATTCAGTAACAAAATTAATTCATTGACGGTATAGATAAATTTTACAAATTTCTAATTAAGCACAAAATCATGAACTTTGTGAAAGTACTGTAAGTCACCATGTTGTCTAGTGTATTGCAATGTACGAGCGAATAAGTACAGGTTGTGCAGCAGACATCTCACTGCAGAAAATTTCCATAGTGATCTGCATTGTAGAGTTAACAAGTAAGTTTCACTTATTGGAAAATTAGATTTTTTCACAAGCCTGCTTGTTGAGGTCCTTTGGTTAAAAAGATACTGTACTGCGATTCAAACAAACATCTAATGTTCATCTAAGTCTAAATGCAGAAGAACATGACAGTTGTCAGGGCTGTCCCTAAAGGGGTGTGAGGACCAGGGCCTCTCCCCCTTTTATCACCAGACACCATCCCCTGTAATACAGCCCTACCATCACCCCTCCCTGTGATGTAATTAATAAAATAGTTACTACAAACATCTAGGACTTAGCTGTGCAAATCACAGTACTCAGGATATATACTGTGAAATGTACATTTAATAAACAAAATTCACAGAACACACATGGCAATAGCTAGATTAAATAAAACAGAATGACCCAGTAGAATGGTTCAGGGTTTTTAGAAGGATACAGTTCCAGTTTAAACATTACAAGTAAGTTTATATTTGATAATTGCTTAAAATGAAAAACATATAAAAGATGCTGTCAGTGAACCGTGTAGGTGTACAATGTGGTAATTAAGGTACTTGTAGTGTTTCTAGAAAGTGTATCAGCAAGTATCTTAAATTAAACTCATTTTATTAGTGTCTATGTGATGTATAAGCATACAAATAATTGTTCTGTTTAACTTACCACGGAAACTTTTTAAGATTTACAGGCACATACAAGCTGGCATTAAAAGGCAAATAATATCACTTTCTAAGTATTTAAAGCCCCTTGTATATATATATGGTTGTTGCATGCCTAATTAGAATTGTGTCTGACATCTTGATGTCACAGCACAGGGCTTTTCAGGAGCCTGGAGAACTTGCCTCAGTTCGCCACAGTTACGAAACTTTAAGGTCATCTTTGACAGCAATGTCAGCTTGTTAAAGATAAGGCTGACTTGAAACAAAAAGGACCAATATACTGTATATTGTGATTTAAATATAGTTACAGCAATGGTCTTAGCAGTTGTTACCTGCTGTGTTGATACTAATTCATCTGCAGGTAACAACACTGTAAAAGTGTAGAAATGTAGAATGACCTGGGCTGGCTATATCATTATATAAAGCTTATCTGGACGCCTTCAATCATCTGTAGCTTTAACTGTGACTGTTTAGTTGGCTTCAGTGATAAGAAAGCCAACTCTACAATATACATTTAATACTTGGATCTCCAGCCTTGTTCTTGGAGAGTCTGGATCCAACACATTTTTAGGTTTCACCCTGAAATGTTCATGTTCCTAAAAAGTAGTAACATATGTACAATACCTTATTGATCAATTAAGCAAGCAATTGATTAAGGAAATTCCATATGATCACTGAATTACTACATTTAACAAAACACCTGAAAATAATCACAGCCAATTTGTTCTAAGACTTTAGAAACTGGCGATTTAATAGTCACCATGAGCAGGGTTAGAGATGTCTGATCTAAGATTTCTAACTGAATCACTTCACAGTGGTGCTAGACAACAGCATGATTGTTTTGATTTATAGTACAGAAAATAATGTGAAAATTAACTGTGAGTGCCTGTTTACTTGGGGTGCATAAAGCACAGATCTGTTAACAACATTAAAATGTATAAAAGCTAAACCTATGGAGAAAAAGTCTTCCAAATCTCAATCTCTCACAAATGAAAGCAATCCTAAATGAAGACTTCCTTCCTGTTGAATCCTAATGGGCTTAACATTCCCTTAAGCAAATACACCAATGTTAAAAAAGGAGTTTGGGGACTTTTTCCATGTATGAACTGCTCAATGAACAAAAGAGTAGAAGCAGGTACACAGTTTTGCTCCAAACAGACCCTTGATCAGTATTCTACAGAGAACATCTAACAAACTACAGCCCACTATCAAGGGTGAAATATAGTTCAGAAATGACTTAACACACACACCCTCTTATGTTTCCACTAAAGACTGGATAATCTCAAACACTGTACAAATTACAGAACCCTTTATTCTAAATTATTACCATTAGCAAAATCAATCTTTTATTTTTTATATAAAGTGATGGGCTTTTATTCTGCAACTTCAGGTTACTTTACAACTTTAAAATCTTTTCATTGAATCAGAAAACAATGACAAGCCACAGTACAAATATTGTTTGTTTGTTTTTTTTCATTTGGAGCAATGAACCAACTTGGAAAACAATACTAAAAGAATACAGATTGTGAGGTTTGTTCCTTGAGGTTGTGGGATTTGTTTTCTGAACAAGGCTAATGGAAGCTTGAAATGCATGTTCCAGAAGATCCATATGTTCTTGAAAAGCCTGGAAGCTGATGTGGTAAACATCATGTGCATGAGAAAGTGTCACCCCATCTGTCATACATACAGTAAACATAACACTTCAGGCATTACATTGCAGGTGTACAGCTGATTTTATATCCATGGAGCACCATGTGGAAATTATAGAGCATCCTGGTGATGTTAGAGCCTTCTAGGGTATACTGTCATTATCTATTAGGATATACTCCTCATGGTTCTATTTGTACTATATGTATACCAAATATCCTAGCTCCAATGATTCCCATTGGCCTATTAATGGAATAAAAACCTCATAAAACAAATTGCAAAAAGAAACAAAATGTTGTCTGTAATGATTCTGATACTTATTTTTTAAGCCCATATTATATTTTTTGCCCATGCAAGCTTTTCAGTCTTTCACTTCAGATCTTCACAACCTCAGACTCCTTATACCCCTAGAGTCTGTGCTGAATGATATCTGCAATGTTATTTCTTCAGAGCGTTTGTGTTTTGTGGCATGACACTGGCTACACTGGGGTCTCAGAGGAAGTGACCCCCATATTCTGACAGGAAAGTGAAGTCATTATGGTTTGTTGTGATTACAAACAATTAATTCTGCAACCACCTTCTCCTGGTGGAAAAAGCAAAAGTCTGAAAAAGGCAACAAAACTAAAGAACGAGCCTAATTTCTTTAGTTAATCCTTCAAAAGCCAAGGGAGCTGGAGTCAACTGCTTTCTCTGAATGCACCTTTGGTCACTAAGATGTCATGAGTTCACATCACTAGGGCTTAGTGCCTCCAGGAGCCTGTCACGGTCAGCTTAAAGTTGAGGAAGCACAACCATACACTAGAGTTCTGTGGGAGAGCTGAGCAGCCTTTAACTGAAGCAGCTTGAGGAGCTGACAGATGAGAGAGATGAACAGGCCATATGGAATGAGCCTTTATGCAGTAACTTGAGGAGCTGATGTGCCACAAAACTCAATGTGCCACAGGAAACGTTTTCCTTGCTTATGTGGGTCTTATGTAAATCCTGAGACATGCTGTTATCATCCCAACAGGCTGTTACAATGATTTTTCACTGATTCAATGTCTTTGATTGATAAAGCTACCTCGTGGAAACACCATACCACTGGCTTACACATGAGACTTACTGTATATGACATTAGACTAAACACTTAGGTTGTCTAATGCACCAGTTCTCACACCTAGTCCTAGACACAGTACTCCTGTGCCTACTAATTTTGCTCCAGCTTAGTTCTTAATCATTAGCCAGTTGATATCAATTTCATATTTCAGGCCTATTTTTAAATATGCTTTCAGCTCCTATAAAGGAGAATGGGATTTGTAATTGGTAACAGACTTGTACTAATGAGTGATTTCACAACTGCCCTCATTCAGTTGTATGGGGAATGTGTTTTATACGGTCATATATACACACATACAGTACCTACAGTACATTATGTGTGATCATCACAAACTAGTTACCTTTTAGGAATCCTAATCAGAAATATATGAATAAATCTTAGGAAGATGAAGAGAGACTGCACTGAGTTCTATATGCTGATATTAGAAATAATGCGCTTTACCTAGGGTATTTTCAAAATTGGAGTCCAGAATTTTGAAAAGCCCGAATACTGCAAAAACCAGCAGACACTGGGATCCTTAGGAACCAGGATTGAGAAGCACTGCAAGGTAAGATATTTCTGCAGTTAACCACAATGAAAAAAGACCCTCATCACAACTGGTAACAGCTGAAATCATTAAAGAGCAATCACCTAGCAACAGAGGCATAAAACACAGCAACACAAAACCTTCAGCAAGCACAGACTCCCCCTGGTAAGAAGGGGAAACCAAAATCATTTAGTTGAGATTTATGACATCACACTATGCTACAGCCCATTTCTCCTCTGGATGGGAGTCCCAATTTTCCAAGCAACTTTCTCCTGACCCCAGAATTCTTCACTACTGCTCTGTGATCACTTAAGGAGAATGGGCTCTTGTTTGTGGGACAGTAATTATCTTCCCTCACAACCTTGAGAAGGACTGCTAATAGCTTGATTCCCTCCACCAAGCTACAGGGAGAGCTGGCAGGAGTTCACAGGTCAGCTGGGTTTGGTATAGGAAAGCATCGCTATGCCAACCACACTTTAACCATTTACAACTCCAGCTGGGGCAGGAATTCTGCATCTCCCAGGAAAACAGGGTATGCAATCTGCTGAAACAACTTACTGCAGGTGCAAGAAGTTAACAGAGTGACCATTTCATTCTCGGATACACAATTACAATCAAGTCATTTTCAACTCCGACCTAATAGACAGACTTAGCTCCATATGTTCTGTTCGCAGACTGTTTTAGCCAGCTTGACAGCTGAAACAACAGGGAATCACATGGAACACATACAAATAAGGCCAACTCGAGCACAGCAGTGACGTTATTAAATTAAAATTCCTTCACAATTATATTACAAAGAAATAACCTTTAACACTGACATCTGATCCTGAAAACCCCAATCTCTTTCCCCCTTTATAAAGATGTGGACAAAAAAGAATATGGTGACAAAAGTTTCAGAGAAGATGTCTACATTATGGAATCACTGTGTGTAAAACCAACCGGATTTTCCCCTTTCCTGAAATTCAGTGTAAATATTTGTTCTGTGGAGAAATTATCTGGGGTAAAAATTTCATATTAACATTTCAAACAGCTTTCTGAGATATGGCCATTTAATGTTCTGTGGCATTTTTGTACCTACCTGGGCTTCCTGGAAGACATTGTAATTTCTGATCTACTGTACACATGCTAAAAATATGACAATGGACTTTTGTATATGCCAACAGATTAATTGTCTTTGAGGTTTTTGTTAAAAATTGAAAATTTAAATGTATACAATTCATGTTTTTATTTATACATTTATGTTTTGTTTTGTTTTTTCTATTTTTCAGTATGATGTTCCACAGACTCTAATTTTTAAGCACAGAAAATTACAGCATTGGATCTCTGGTAGTTTAAGAGCTATGGGCAATTAGATGATGTATGGGGTCATTCAAAGCACTGTTTATCACTTGCAGAAATTTTAAACGCTTTGGTTCTCCACACCTGGCTATCACAAATTAATTCTTGATAAAACAAAAGACTTTATCTGCGATTTCTATTTGATCTGTAATTTGTATTTATGCATTTACCATTGGAAAGTGACACAGATAACAAATAGCATTAAAACCACCAAAATGGTGGAATGTTGATCTTAATTGCCCTGAGATGTCATAGAATGACCACTACGAGAACAAGAAAGAAGGCATCAGATCACATACAGTAATATAATCTAAAGCTCTCATGTGTTTTGTACAGTAGGTAACTTTACCTCTAATATGAAGAGGCTGCTTCGAGTAATTAAGTGTAAAAGACCTTAAGAAAAATATTATGTCTAAGAAAATAATTGGTTGATCCTGAGTAGTTTACTTGACTACTCAGGACAACTTAAACACAGTAGAACTTCCAGGAAATGAGATTGAGACCACTTGGGTAAGTTATCTGCTCTGTTACTATAGCAGCTATATTGCTCATTCATTCACAGTAGCTGTGTTTTCTCACTTTTGACCCACACCCACAAATCTACCATGACTCTTTCAGCACTTTGGGCCTTATGTAGATGATTGTTTATAAAAGGTGGCTTTGCTTTTCTAGAGCCTACTTCACTTCTGAAATGCCTTAACTGATCTCACGCACTATTAAAGACTGAATTTGTCATGCCCCAGCTTGAAAACGAATGTGCATAGCTTACAAGGAGCACCTGTCATTACATGACGAGCAAAAGGGAGACATTTAATATCATTCTTTTATGCTGCAGAAACCTTATTATTATTATATTATTATATTATTGCTTATTAAGATCTAAGTACATGAGCAGCTGAAATAATAATAGCTCCACAGAGTGCAGGAATCTAAAATAATAGCTTACTATAGACTTTACACTTTATTAAGAATCTAATCAATAACACAGCAGCAAACACCTATTAGAAACCACGCAGAATAAAGAACGCTGATAAGCTTCATGAGAATAGATTACATTTTGCTTGAATTGATTTGAGCTTATTGTGCTGTTATTATTAAACCCTCCATTATGATATTTTACAAGTCCCGCCGTGCCCACTAGAACAAATTTGAGGAACAATACAACTCTCAGTTACAGAGAGATAAACCCAGTTAGTTAAGCCCAATCTCAGAGACAGCTGGAAGGTCCCAATTAGCTTCTGTTAAGCAACAAATCAAAAATATGGAGGCCCAAGCCCACCTAACCCAGCAGAGCTCCACTGCCACTTCAAGAATGTCATTCACAACAAGCTAAGCTATTTGTTTATGCAGTTTAGCAAGAAATCTGAAAAGTATAGCCAAACATCTACACAAACTACACCTTATAGGACTCAAGCTGCTCCTTGAATCTCAGTCTTTACTGGTTTAACCCCAGCATTTTCTGTTTAAATCTTTAATGTATAGCATACTAACAGATTATACTATTCCACTAGAGCATGGTTTCATATTGTACTGTGCATGCCTTTTGTCACGTATAGGTTCACATAATTAGTGCATGACAACGCTTTTGGCATTGCAGGGAGATCGCCATCTGCTGGAATCCAGCGTGCACTACACGTAATCGAAAAGAGCAAGTCGTCGCTTTTCCAGGGTGGTCTGGGTCTTTGTGTAGTCTGGTCCTAACGTGCTTGCCAGTTGAATCGCTGACTAGGGTTCAATCCCAGACCCGACCCGTCAACCCATCAAGCATTAGATTGTTGCCGGAGCTAAACAGAAGGCTTCCATCATTCAGCCAGTTGTGCAGTGCAGTGTGTTGGCATGCTGTGGTTGAGAGAAAGGCGGTGAAACATGTACACGCTGATGTATCTCAGGGCTGAGCATCACCATCTCCTGGTAGCCTTTCTGCACTACGCCTCATAGAAAAGTGCAACTTCCTGCCTAGCCAGGCACTCCAGGGCTATCGGTGAT